>NC_081217.1:11173584-11335595 GCF_902713425.1 Acipenser ruthenus
ATAAAACCCGAGAAAAACAAGGCCTGCGGACATTATGATTACCAGATGTTATGTTAAACTCAACAATAACACATTCAAAGTATTGGAAAGGCATAATTAGAGGTCTCATCTTTATGAGGCAGTTTAGCATGTGAAGAAAGTGGCGAGGTGCGGGCTTGCGGTGACTTTCTCTCATTAAAAAGCTGTGATTTGAATACTAAAAAGAAAAACATGTTAAAATTACCAAGCATTCGGTGGACGTTTTAGAAATAAATTAACAAGAACTGTTGTCAGAAGTGGGGTTCGAGCCCACGCCTCCATGGAGACTGCGACCTGACCACAGCGCCTTAGACCGCTCGGCCATCCTGACTTACACCGACGACTTTGCACAACGCTGCAGCACACTGCTGAACCTCCCATGTCTGACGCTGCAGTAAATCCTGGCGTGTGCGTGTACTTGTTCTTTTTCTGTTTATATTAAGGAGGGCGACAGGTTTTGTCGCATTTTGTATGGAATCACAAGGACACTCCTCTTACTGAAAGAAAATATACTGCAAACAGAGCGATCGCTTCACGGTTTGAATCAAAATCAGAACAGTCTGTTAGCAAATGAACTTCATCAAAAAACCACAAAGGCATTACATAAATGTTACAGATATATTTTCGTAGACAGAACAGTTGTACATATTTGAGTACATTTCTAAACAATCTGCTAATAACAGACATAATCTCAAAGCGCTATAATTTATTTCAGATCTTATGAAAGACAAGTATGGTTGCGCATTATATCCACAGAAACAGGATAATCCTAGCGCTTCATTTAATCCCTCGGGTTGTACCATATGGAGATAGAAGATCCATTTGGATTCACATTGTAATAGTTTTTGATCGAGATTATCACGTCCTCGAGCTTGAAATATTTTTTGTATGCTGCGGTATTTCAGATCTGAAATGGAATGTTTGGCATCTACGAAATGTCTAGCTAGTGGTGAATGGATATCTTTTCTCCTAATTGAACTTTTATGCTTGCTCATCAATGCGCAATCGTCACTGTCTAGTAGTTTTACCAACATATTGCAAATGGCAAGGACAAAAAAACAAATAAATGACATGCGTTGAAGCACAGGTCATCACTTGTAAAGACACTGTACTCTTTTTTCGTTGTATGGCTTGTAAAACGCAAACGCATTATCACAGGCGGCACAATTACGACATGGAAAATAATCCAGTAGATTTGTCCAGTACACCTAGATCTCTCGAACATGTCAATGAGTCAGCCCTTAATAAACACTGTCCGTGTTCATTTCTGTGTATATGACATTGTCTATAACCAATATCTGTTATGTAAGCGTATTGGTATGAAACCAATCGCAAATTAATGCGATCCGTGTTTTCAGTCAGTTTGATAGTTTTAATCAATCATCGAAATAGCAGCAGTGCTTTGCAACTGTAGTTCATCTTTCTTACGTTTTGGTAAGACACCCACTCAGAACGTGTCCGCTTCCTCCAGCCCCCTAAGGAACACTGGAGCGGTCATCAATAACAGCGAGCAGTTGGTCAAAAACAACACTCGCTGTCTTCTTCACGCTCAAAAACGAACACTCTCACTCTTCCTCGTGGGTAGCGAGCCCCAAACACTTTCAAAACGCATTTCGCTAGCAAATCACTATAGAAATGATCCCTGAAAGTATTGTTTTATTGGGCAAGTGGGCCGACCGTCTCCCTCCAACTCTGAGTGGCACCGGTAGCTGTGCCGGTGACAAATAAACAGGAGCACTTTCATATAATGCAATTGCTGTAGCCCAGTGAGTTGTTACAATAACATTTCAAACTCATTCCAGACTGCAGGCGGTTAAAAGCTTAATTGGGTTCAATTTTTTGGTATGATTTAAAAAGTACGAGCAGTTGCCTCATTTGCATTGCCTGCCTTCCTCCTTTGCACTGTGACGTCTATCAAATGTGTGCTTAAAATCTGATGAATACGATTCCATTTGAACCGTAAATATTTTAATTATACGCATACAGTGTTCTGTTGGGCTCCGAGGGTGTTATCTAATAAAACAACGTAATCGGTGAGCGCGTTCGGCTTAACCAAAACGTTGCTGTTTCAAGCCCACGCAGGGACGAGGCATTCTTTTTGTCAATCGCCTTTCTGTCAAGCCAGTAAACCTGTATATAATAAGAAACATTCAACAGCTCGGAAACACCATAATAGAATCCAATGCGTTTACAAATGTGTTTTGAAACTGTTCATTTTCACCCAAATGCGGTTCTCAAAAATTGTTTTGCCTACATTTTTCTATTGCTATTATTATTTTTTCCAGAGTAAGACGAAAAAAGCAAACATCCATGAAATAGGTAAACACTGCTACAGCGTTTGAACTGTCTCAACAAACGTTCAGCTCTAAAACGTGTACATTGAAAGGTCTATTAACATCTTTAACACAATCATGTGTGTTCCAATAGCGGCTATTCCACATGGTGATCAATAAAGTGAATGCGTGGCTTTGTTCACATATTAGCAAGACGTTTCAGGATTCACGCATATTCTGAACAAGCACACTAGAATATGGTAATGAAAGGACAGGAAAATAACAGGTTTATTGGCTTTGGTCCTTGTATCGTCACCCTGACTACTGTCAGGTAAGGAAGTGGCATTAATCAAAACGTAATTATGTAAGGTTACCAATGCGCAAATACGAAGCATATTAAAACTTCTTCACAATCTTAATCTTCCCACATGCATTTCAAACACTTACTGATAAGTACGGCCCTTTCCCAATGTAACTGCTTTGTTTGAACACCAAAGATGGCTTGGATATTTATGAAACCACGATACTATTGTTCCCACTTTCTTTAGAACTACCAAATGTGCGCTTCCCATGTCAGCCCTAGTGGCCTAATGGCTAAGGCCACTGGCCTCCTAAGCCAGGGATAGTGGGTTCGAGTCCCATCTGGGGTGGGGTTTTGTTATAAAATCGAACATAATTGTGTTATGTTTTATTGGCATGTGATATTTTGTAGATCTTGTTATCTGCTAAGTCCGCTCACGCTAGCCACAACGTGCTTGAGTGCTGTGGCAGCAGCCATGAAGCAAGTCAGTTTTTCAGTTGAAATCAAGATCTACTTTGTTTTTTGTGTATGGGTGGTTGAAAAGATCACTTAAATTGTTACGTATTTTGAAATAAGATGTATTCATTATTATGAACGTTGACAGAAAGGATATTGTATTTACATTTCCCACGTGTGCTTGCCTTGTATAAATCGATGGAGTTTCAACAAAGGCATTTGACTTCGGTTCATGTTAGCCTATACTGCCATCTGCAGCATTACCGCGGGTGTCTTTTACTTCTTTTGACAATAATATGGATCATTTCACAGTCCAATGTAAGAACAGTAGTCGTGGCCGAGTGGTTAAGGCGATGGACTAGAAATCCATTGGGGTTTCCCCGCGCAGGTTCGAATCCTGCCGACTACGTAAGCTTTCTTTTTAATTGTATGTGTTCATTCCTAATACATGTTTAAAGATGAGGAATTTGAAATATTACTGGTTCTACTTCATATCGCACCGGTTCATTTTGTTAAAGAATGTTCATTTTGGCACCATTCCAAATGCTGTGGTTTCTTTAAAGAAGAAAAGTCATGGCCCGTACGGGGATCGAACCCGCGACCTTGGCGTTATTAGCACCACGCTCTAACCAACTGAGCTAACCGGCCACACACATGGAGCGCGTTAATAAAACCCGAGAAAAACAAGGCCTGTGGACATTATGATTACCAAGATGTTATGTTAAACTCAACAATAACACATTCAAAGTATTGGAAAGGCATAATTAGAGGTCTCATCTTTATGAGGCAGTTTAGCAGTGTGAAGAAAGTGGCGAGGTGCGGGCTTGCGGTGACTTTCTCTCATTTAAAAAGCTGTGATTTGAATACTAAAAAGAAAAACATGTAAAATTACCAAGCATTCGGTGGACGTTTTAGAAATAAATTAACAAGAACTGTTGTCAGAAGTGGGGTTCGAGCCCACGCCTCCATGGAGACTGCGACCTGACCACAGCGCCTTAGACCGCTCGGCCATCCTGACTTACACCGACGACTTTGCACAACGCTGCAGCACACTGCTGAACCTCCCATGTCTGACGCTGCAGTAAATCACCTGGCGTGTGCGTGTACTTGTTCTTTTTCTGTTTATATTAAGGAGGGCGACAGGTTTTGTCGCATTTTGTATGGAATCACAAGGACACTCCTCTTACTGAAAGAAAATATACTGCAAACAGAGCGATCGCTTCACGGTTTGAATCAAAATCAGAACAGTCTGTTAGCAAATGAACTTCATCAAAAAACCACAAAGGCATTACATAAATGTTACAGATATATTTCGTAGACAGAACAGTTGTAACATATTTGAGTACATTTCTAAACAATCTGCTAATAACAGACATAATCTCAAAGCGCTATAATTTATTTTCAGATCTTATGAAAGACAAGTATGGTTGCGCATTATATCACAGAAAACAGGATAATCCTAGCGCTTCATTTAATCCCTCGGGTTGTACCATATGGAGATAGAAGATCCATTTGGATTCACATTGTAATAGTTTTTGATCGAGATTATCACGTCCTCGAGCTTGAAATATTTTTTGTATGCTGCGGTATTTCAGATCTGAAATGGAATGTTTGGCATCTACGAAATGTCTAGCTAGTGGTGAATGGATATCTTTTCTCCTAATTGAACTTTTATGCTTGCTCATCAATGCGCAATCGTCACTGTCTAGTAGTTTTACCAACATATTGCAAATGGCAAGGACAAAAAAACAAATAAATGACATGCGTTGAAGCACAGGTCATCACTTGTAAGACACTGTACTCTTTTTTCGTTGTATGGCTTGTAAAACGCAAACGCATTATCACAGGCGGCACAATTACGACATGGAAAATAATCCAGTAGATTTGTCCAGTACACCTAGATCTCTCGAACATGTCAATGAGTCAGCCCTTAATAAACACTGTCCGTGTTCATTTCTGTGTATATGACATTGTCTATAACCAATATCTGTTATGTAAGCGTATTGGTATGAAACCAATCGCAATTAATGCGATCCGTGTTTTCAGTCAGTTTGATAGTTTTAATCAATCATCGAAAAAGCAGCAGTGCTTTGCAACTGTAGTTCATCTTTCTTACGTTTTGGTAAGACACCCACTCAGAACGTGTCCGCTTCCTCCAGCCCCCTAAGGAACACTGGAGCGGTCATCAATAACAGCGAGCAGTTGGTCAAAAACAACACTCGCTGTCTTCTTCACGCTCAAAAACGAACACTCTCACTCTTCCTCGTGGGTAGCGAGCCCAAACACTTTCAAAACGCATTTCGCTAGCAAATCACTATAGAAATGATCCCTGAAAGTATTGTTTTATGGGCAAGTGGCCGACCGTCTCCCTCCAACTCTGAGTGGCACCGGTAGCTGTGCCGGTGACAAATAAACAGGAGCACTTTCATATAATGCAATTGCTGTAGCCCAGTGAGTTGTTACAATAACATTTCAAACTCATTCCAGACTGCAGGCGGTTAAAAGCTTAATTGGGTTCAATTTTTTGGTATGATTTAAAAAGTACGAGCCAGTTGCCTCATTTGCATTGCCTGCCTTCCTCCTTTGCACTGTGACGTCTATCAAATGTGTGCTTAAAATCTGATGAATACGATTCCCATTTGAACCGTAAATATTTTAATTATACGCATACAGTGTTCTGTTGGGCTCCGAGGGTGTTATCTAATAAAACAACGTAATCGGTGAGCGCGTTCGGCTTAACCAAAACGTTGCTGTTTCAAGCCCACGCAGGGACGAGGCATTCTTTTTGTCAATCGCCTTTCTGTCAAGCCAGTAAACCTGTATATAATAAGAAACATTCAACAGCTCGGAAACACCATAATAGAATCCAATGCGTTTACAAATGTGTTTTGAAACTGTTCATTTTTCACCCAAATGCGGTTCTCAAAAATTGTTTTGCCTACATTTTTCTATTGCTATTATTATTTTTTTCCAGAGTAAGACGAAAAAGCAAACATCCATGAAATAGGTAAACACTGCTACAGCGCTTGAACTGTCTCAACAAACGTTCAGCTCTAAAACGTGTACATTGAAAGTCTATTAACATCTTTAACACAATCATGTGTGTTCCAATAGCGGCTATTCCACATGGTGATCAATAAAGTGAATGCTGGCTTTGTTCACATATTAGCAAGACGTTTTCAGGATTCACGCATATTCTGAACAAGCACACTAGAATATGGTAATGAAAGGACAGGAAAATAACAGGTTTATTGGCTTTGGTCTTGTATCGTCACCCTGACTACTGTCAGGTAAGGAAGTGGCATTAATCAAAACGTAATTATGTAAGGTTACCAATGCGCAAATACGAAGCATATTAAAACTTCTTCACAATCTTAAATCTTCCCACATGCATTTCAAACACTTACTGATAAGTACGGCCCTTTCCCAATGTAACTGCTTTGTTTGAACACCAAAGATGGCTTGGATATTTATGAAACCACGATACTATTGTTCCCACTTTCTTTAGAACTACCAAATGTGCGCTTCCCATGTCAGCCCTAGTGGCCTAATGGCTAAGGCCACTGGCCTCCTAAGCCAGGGATAGTGGGTTCGAGTCCCATCTGGGGTGGGGTTTTGTTATAAAATCGAACATAATTGTGTTATGTTTTATTGGCATGTGATATTTTGTAGATCTTGTTATCTGCTAAGTCCGCTCACGCTAGCCACAACGTGCTTGAGTGCTGTGGCAGCAGCCATGAAGCAAGTCAGTTTTTCAGTTGAAATCAAGATCTACTTTGTTTTTTGTGTATGGGTGGTTTGAAAAGATCACTTAAATTGTTACGTATTTTGAAATAAAGATGTATTCATTATTATGAACGTTGACAGAAAGGATATTGTATTTACATTTCCCACGTGTGCTTGCCTTGTATAAATCGATGGAGTTTCAACAAAGGCATTTGACTTCGGTTCATGTTAGCCTATACTGCCATCTGCAGCATTACCGCGGGTGTCTTTTACTTCTTTTGACAATAATATGGATCATTTCACAGTCCAATGTAAGAACATGTAGTCGTGGCCGAGTGGTTAAGGCGATGGACTAGAAATCCATTGGGGTTTCCCCGCGCAGGTTCGAATCCTGCCGACTACGTAAGCTTTCTTTTTAATTGTATGTGTTCATTCCTAATACATGTTTAAAGATGAGGAATCTGAAATATTACTGGTTCTACTTCATATCGCACCGGTTCATTTAGTTAAAGAATGTTCATTTTGGCACCATTCCAAATGCTGTGGTTTCTTTAAAGAAGAAAAGTCATGGCCCGTACGGGGATCGAACCCGCGACCTTGGCGTTATTAGCACCACGCTCTAACCAACTGAGCTAACCGGCCACACACATGGAGCGCGTTAATAAAACCCGAGAAAAACAAGGCCTGCGGACATTATGATTACCAAGATGTTATGTTAAACTCAACAATAACACATTCAAAGTATTGGAAAGGCATAATTAGAGGTCTCATCTTTATGAGGCAGTTTAGCAGTGTGAAGAAAGTGGCGAGGTGCGGGCTTGCGGTGACTTTCTCTCATTTAAAAAGCTGTGATTTGAATACTAAAAAGAAAAACATGTAAAATTACCAAGCATTCGGTGGACGTTTTAGAAATAAATTAACAAGAACTGTTGTCAGAAGTGGGGTTCGAGCCCACGCCTCCATGGAGACTGCGACCTGACCACAGCGCCTTAGACCGCTCGGCCATCCTGACTTACACCGACGACTTTGCACAACGCTGCAGCACACTGCTGAACCTCCCATGTCTGACGCTGCAGTAAATCACCTGGCGTGTGCGTGTACTTGTTCTTTTTCTGTTTATATTAAGGAGGGCGACAGGTTTTGTCGCATTTTGTATGGAATCACAAGGACACTCCTCTTACTGAAAGAAAATATACTGCAAACAGAGCGATCGCTTCACGGTTTGAATCAAAATCAGAACAGTCTGTTAGCAAATGAACTTCATCAAAAAACCACAAAGGCATTACATAAATGTTACAGATATATTTCGTAGACAGAACAGTTGTAACATATTTGAGTACATTTCTAAACAATCTGCTAATAACAGACATAATCTCAAAGCGCTATAATTTATTTTCAGATCTTATGAAAGACAAGTATGGTTGCGCATTATATCACAGAAAACAGGATAATCCTAGCGCTTCATTTAATCCCTCGGGTTGTACCATATGGAGATAGAAGATCCATTTGGATTCACATTGTAATAGTTTTTGATCGAGATTATCACGTCCTCGAGCTTGAAATATTTTTTGTATGCTGCGGTATTTCAGATCTGAAATGGAATGTTTGGCATCTACGAAATGTCTAGCTAGTGGTGAATGGATATCTTTTCTCCTAATTGAACTTTTATGCTTGCTCATCAATGCGCAATCGTCACTGTCTAGTAGTTTTACCAACATATTGCAAATGGCAAGGACAAAAAAACAAATAAATGACATGCGTTGAAGCACAGGTCATCACTTGTAAGACACTGTACTCTTTTTTCGTTGTATGGCTTGTAAAACGCAAACGCATTATCACAGGCGGCACAATTACGACATGGAAAATAATCCAGTAGATTTGTCCAGTACACCTAGATCTCTCGAACATGTCAATGAGTCAGCCCTTAATAAACACTGTCCGTGTTCATTTCTGTGTATATGACATTGTCTATAACCAATATCTGTTATGTAAGCGTATTGGTATGAAACCAATCGCAATTAATGCGATCCGTGTTTTCAGTCAGTTTGATAGTTTTAATCAATCATCGAAAAAGCAGCAGTGCTTTGCAACTGTAGTTCATCTTTCTTACGTTTTGGTAAGACACCCACTCAGAACGTGTCCGCTTCCTCCAGCCCCCTAAGGAACACTGGAGCGGTCATCAATAACAGCGAGCAGTTGGTCAAAAACAACACTCGCTGTCTTCTTCACGCTCAAAAACGAACACTCTCACTCTTCCTCGTGGGTAGCGAGCCCAAACACTTTCAAAACGCATTTCGCTAGCAAATCACTATAGAAATGATCCCTGAAAGTATTGTTTTATGGGCAAGTGGCCGACCGTCTCCCTCCAACTCTGAGTGGCACCGGTAGCTGTGCCGGTGACAAATAAACAGGAGCACTTTCATATAATGCAATTGCTGTAGCCCAGTGAGTTGTTACAATAACATTTCAAACTCATTCCAGACTGCAGGCGGTTAAAAGCTTAATTGGGTTCAATTTTTTGGTATGATTTAAAAAGTACGAGCCAGTTGCCTCATTTGCATTGCCTGCCTTCCTCCTTTGCACTGTGACGTCTATCAAACGTGTGCTTAAAATCTGATGAATACGATTCCCATTTGAACCGTAAATATTTTAATTATACGCATACAGTGTTCTGTTGGGCTCCGAGGGTGTTATCTAATAAAACAACGTAATCGGTGAGCGCGTTCGGCTTAACCAAAACGTTGCTGTTTCAAGCCCACGCAGGGACGAGGCATTCTTTTTGTCAATCGCCTTTCTGTCAAGCCAGTAAACCTGTATATAATAAGAAACATTCAACAGCTCGGAAACACCATAATAGAATCCAATGCGTTTACAAATGTGTTTTGAAACTGTTCATTTTTCACCCAAATGCGGTTCTCAAAAATTGTTTTGCCTACATTTTTCTATTGCTATTATTATTTTTTCCAGAGTAAGACGAAAAAGCAAACATCCATGAAATAGGTAAACACTGCTACAGCGCTTGAACTGTCTCAACAAACGTTCAGCTCTAAAACGTGTACATTGAAAGTCTATTAACATCTTTAACACAATCATGTGTGTTCCAATAGCGGCTATTCCACATGGTGATCAATAAAGTGAATGCTGGCTTTGTTCACATATTAGCAAGACGTTTTCAGGATTCACGCATATTCTGAACAAGCACACTAGAATATGGTAATGAAAGGACAGGAAAATAACAGGTTTATTGGCTTTGGTCTTGTATCGTCACCCTGACTACTGTCAGGTAAGGAAGTGGCATTAATCAAAACGTAATTATGTAAGGTTACCAATGCGCAAATACGAAGCATATTAAAACTTCTTCACAATCTTAAATCTTCCCACATGCATTTCAAACACTTACTGATAAGTACGGCCCTTTCCCAATGTAACTGCTTTGTTTGAACACCAAAGATGGCTTGGATATTTATGAAACCACGATACTATTGTTCCCACTTTCTTTAGAACTACCAAATGTGCGCTTCCCATGTCAGCCCTAGTGGCCTAATGGCTAAGGCCACTGGCCTCCTAAGCCAGGGATAGTGGGTTCGAGTCCCATCTGGGGTGGGGTTTTGTTATAAAATCGAACATAATTGTGTTATGTTTTATTGGCATGTGATATTTTGTAGATCTTGTTATCTGCTAAGTCCGCTCACGCTAGCCACAACGTGCTTGAGTGCTGTGGCAGCAGCCATGAAGCAAGTCAGTTTTTCAGTTGAAATCAAGATCTACTTTGTTTTTTGTGTATGGGTGGTTTGAAAAGATCACTTAAATTGTTACGTATTTTGAAATAAAGATGTATTCATTATTATGAACGTTGACAGAAAGGATATTGTATTTACATTTCCCACGTGTGCTTGCCTTGTATAAATCGATGGAGTTTCAACAAAGGCATTTGACTTCGGTTCATGTTAGCCTATACTGCCATCTGCAGCATTACCGCGGGTGTCTTTTACTTCTTTTGACAATAATATGGATCATTTCACAGTCCAATGTAAGAACATGTAGTCGTGGCCGAGTGGTTAAGGCGATGGACTAGAAATCCATTGGGGTTTCCCCGCGCAGGTTCGAATCCTGCCGACTACGTAAGCTTTCTTTTTAATTGTATGTGTTCATTCCTAATACATGTTTAAAGATGAGGAATTTGAAATATTACTGGTTCTACTTCATATCGCACCGGTTCATTTTGTTAAAGAATGTTCATTTTGGCACCATTCCAAATGCTGTGGTTTCTTTAAAGAAGAAAAGTCATGGCCCGTACGGGGATCGAACCCGCGACCTTGGCGTTATTAGCACCACGCTCTAACCAACTGAGCTAACCGGCCACACACATGGAGCGCGTTAATAAAACCCGAGAAAAACAAGGCCTGTGGACATTATGATTACCAAGATGTTATGTTAAACTCAACAATAACACATTCAAAGTATTGGAAAGGCATAATTAGAGGTCTCATCTTTATGAGGCAGTTTAGCAGTGTGAAGAAAGTGGCGAGGTGCGGGCTTGCGGTGACTTTCTCTCATTTAAAAAGCTGTGATTTGAATACTAAAAAGAAAAACATGTAAAATTACCAAGCATTCGGTGGACGTTTTAGAAATAAATTAACAAGAACTGTTGTCAGAAGTGGGGTTCGAGCCCACGCCTCCATGGAGACTGCGACCTGACCACAGCGCCTTAGACCGCTCGGCCATCCTGACTTACACCGACGACTTTGCACAACGCTGCAGCACACTGCTGAACCTCCCATGTCTGACGCTGCAGTAAATCACCTGGCGTGTGCGTGTACTTGTTCTTTTTCTGTTTATATTAAGGAGGGCGACAGGTTTTGTCGCATTTTGTATGGAATCACAAGGACACTCCTCTTACTGAAAGAAAATATACTGCAAACAGAGCGATCGCTTCACGGTTTGAATCAAAATCAGAACAGTCTGTTAGCAAATGAACTTCATCAAAAAACCACAAAGGCATTACATAAATGTTACAGATATATTTCGTAGACAGAACAGTTGTAACATATTTGAGTACATTTCTAAACAATCTGCTAATAACAGACATAATCTCAAAGCGCTATAATTTATTTTCAGATCTTATGAAAGACAAGTATGGTTGCGCATTATATCACAGAAAACAGGATAATCCTAGCGCTTCATTTAATCCCTCGGGTTGTACCATATGGAGATAGAAGATCCATTTGGATTCACATTGTAATAGTTTTTGATCGAGATTATCACGTCCTCGAGCTTGAAATATTTTTTGTATGCTGCGGTATTTCAGATCTGAAATGGAATGTTTGGCATCTACGAAATGTCTAGCTAGTGGTGAATGGATATCTTTTCTCCTAATTGAACTTTTATGCTTGCTCATCAATGCGCAATCGTCACTGTCTAGTAGTTTTACCAACATATTGCAAATGGCAAGGACAAAAAAACAAATAAATGACATGCGTTGAAGCACAGGTCATCACTTGTAAGACACTGTACTCTTTTTTCGTTGTATGGCTTGTAAAACGCAAACGCATTATCACAGGCGGCACAATTACGACATGGAAAATAATCCAGTAGATTTGTCCAGTACACCTAGATCTCTCGAACATGTCAATGAGTCAGCCCTTAATAAACACTGTCCGTGTTCATTTCTGTGTATATGACATTGTCTATAACCAATATCTGTTATGTAAGCGTATTGGTATGAAACCAATCGCAATTAATGCGATCCGTGTTTTCAGTCAGTTTGATAGTTTTAATCAATCATCGAAAAAGCAGCAGTGCTTTGCAACTGTAGTTCATCTTTCTTACGTTTTGGTAAGACACCCACTCAGAACGTGTCCGCTTCCTCCAGCCCCCTAAGGAACACTGGAGCGGTCATCAATAACAGCGAGCAGTTGGTCAAAAACAACACTCGCTGTCTTCTTCACGCTCAAAAACGAACACTCTCACTCTTCCTCGTGGGTAGCGAGCCCAAACACTTTCAAAACGCATTTCGCTAGCAAATCACTATAGAAATGATCCCTGAAAGTATTGTTTTATGGGCAAGTGGCCGACCGTCTCCCTCCAACTCTGAGTGGCACCGGTAGCTGTGCCGGTGACAAATAAACAGGAGCACTTTCATATAATGCAATTGCTGTAGCCCAGTGAGTTGTTACAATAACATTTCAAACTCATTCCAGACTGCAGGCGGTTAAAAGCTTAATTGGGTTCAATTTTTTGGTATGATTTAAAAAGTACGAGCCAGTTGCCTCATTTGCATTGCCTGCCTTCCTCCTTTGCACTGTGACGTCTATCAAACGTGTGCTTAAAATCTGATGAATACGATTCCCATTTGAACCGTAAATATTTTAATTATACGCATACAGTGTTCTGTTGGGCTCCGAGGGTGTTATCTAATAAAACAACGTAATCGGTGAGCGCGTTCGGCTTAACCAAAACGTTGCTGTTTCAAGCCCACGCAGGGACGAGGCATTCTTTTTGTCAATCGCCTTTCTGTCAAGCCAGTAAACCTGTATATAATAAGAAACATTCAACAGCTCGGAAACACCATAATAGAATCCAATGCGTTTATAAATGTGTTTTGAAACTGTTCATTTTTCACCCAAATGCGGTTCTCAAAAATTGTTTTGCCTACATTTTTCTATTGCTATTATTATTTTTTCCAGAGTAAGACGAAAAAGCAAACATCCATGAAATAGGTAAACACTGCTACAGCGTTTGAACTGTCTCAACAAACGTTCAGCTCTAAAACGTGTACATTGAAAGTCTATTAACATCTTTAACACAATCATGTGTGTTCCAATAGCGGCTATTCCACATGGTGATCAATAAAGTGAATGCTGGCTTTGTTCACATATTAGCAAGACGTTTTCAGGATTCACGCATATTCTGAACAAGCACACTAGAATATGGTAATGAAAGGACAGGAAAATAACAGGTTTATTGGCTTTGGTCTTGTATCGTCACCCTGACTACTGTCAGGTAAGGAAGTGGCATTAATCAAAACGTAATTATGTAAGGTTACCAATGCGCAAATACGAAGCATATTAAAACTTCTTCACAATCTTAAATCTTCCCACATGCATTTCAAACACTTACTGATAAGTACGGCCCTTTCCCAATGTAACTGCTTTGTTTGAACACCAAAGATGGCTTGGATATTTATGAAACCACGATACTATTGTTCCCACTTTCTTTAGAACTACCAAATGTGCGCTTCCCATGTCAGCCCTAGTGGCCTAATGGCTAAGGCCACTGGCCTCCTAAGCCAGGGATAGTGGGTTCGAGTCCCATCTGGGGTGGGGTTTTGTTATAAAATCGAACATAATTGTGTTATGTTTTATTGGCATGTGATATTTTGTAGATCTTGTTATCTGCTAAGTCCGCTCACGCTAGCCACAACGTGCTTGAGTGCTGTGGCAGCAGCCATGAAGCAAGTCAGTTTTTCAGTTGAAATCAAGATCTACTTTGTTTTTTGTGTATGGGTGGTTTGAAAAGATCACTTAAATTGTTACGTATTTTGAAATAAAGATGTATTCATTATTATGAACGTTGACAGAAAGGATATTGTATTTACATTTCCCACGTGTGCTTGCCTTGTATAAATCGATGGAGTTTCAACAAAGGCATTTGACTTCGGTTCATGTTAGCCTATACTGCCATCTGCAGCATTACCGCGGGTGTCTTTTACTTCTTTTGACAATAATATGGATCATTTCACAGTCCAATGTAAGAACATGTAGTCGTGGCCGAGTGGTTAAGGCGATGGACTAGAAATCCATTGGGGTTTCCCCGCGCAGGTTCGAATCCTGCCGACTACGTAAGCTTTCTTTTTAATTGTATGTGTTCATTCCTAATACATGTTTAAAGATGAGGAATCTGAAATATTACTGGTTCTACTTCATATCGCACCGGTTCATTTAGTTAAAGAATGTTCATTTTGGCACCATTCCAAATGCTGTGGTTTCTTTAAAGAAGAAAAGTCATGGCCCGTACGGGGATCGAACCCGCGACCTTGGCGTTATTAGCACCACGCTCTAACCAACTGAGCTAACCGGCCACACACATGGAGCGCGTTAATAAAACCCGAGAAAAACAAGGCCTGCGGACATTATGATTACCAAGATGTTATGTTAAACTCAACAATAACACATTCAAAGTATTGGAAAGGCATAATTAGAGGTCTCATCTTTATGAGGCAGTTTAGCAGTGTGAAGAAAGTGGCGAGGTGCGGGCTTGCGGTGACTTTCTCTCATTTAAAAAGCTGTGATTTGAATACTAAAAAGAAAAACATGTAAAATTACCAAGCATTCGGTGGACGTTTTAGAAATAAATTAACAAGAACTGTTGTCAGAAGTGGGGTTCGAGCCCACGCCTCCATGGAGACTGCGACCTGACCACAGCGCCTTAGACCGCTCGGCCATCCTGACTTACACCGACGACTTTGCACAACGCTGCAGCACACTGCTGAACCTCCCATGTCTGACGCTGCAGTAAATCACCTGGCGTGTGCGTGTACTTGTTCTTTTTCTGTTTATATTAAGGAGGGCGACAGGTTTTGTCGCATTTTGTATGGAATCACAAGGACACTCCTCTTACTGAAAGAAAATATACTGCAAACAGAGCGATCGCTTCACGGTTTGAATCAAAATCAGAACAGTCTGTTAGCAAATGAACTTCATCAAAAAACCACAAAGGCATTACATAAATGTTACAGATATATTTCGTAGACAGAACAGTTGTAACATATTTGAGTACATTTCTAAACAATCTGCTAATAACAGACATAATCTCAAAGCGCTATAATTTATTTTCAGATCTTATGAAAGACAAGTATGGTTGCGCATTATATCACAGAAAACAGGATAATCCTAGCGCTTCATTTAATCCCTCGGGTTGTACCATATGGAGATAGAAGATCCATTTGGATTCACATTGTAATAGTTTTTGATCGAGATTATCACGTCCTCGAGCTTGAAATATTTTTTGTATGCTGCGGTATTTCAGATCTGAAATGGAATGTTTGGCATCTACGAAATGTCTAGCTAGTGGTGAATGGATATCTTTTCTCCTAATTGAACTTTTATGCTTGCTCATCAATGCGCAATCGTCACTGTCTAGTAGTTTTACCAACATATTGCAAATGGCAAGGACAAAAAAACAAATAAATGACATGCGTTGAAGCACAGGTCATCACTTGTAAGACACTGTACTCTTTTTTCGTTGTATGGCTTGTAAAACGCAAACGCATTATCACAGGCGGCACAATTACGACATGGAAAATAATCCAGTAGATTTGTCCAGTACACCTAGATCTCTCGAACATGTCAATGAGTCAGCCCTTAATAAACACTGTCCGTGTTCATTTCTGTGTATATGACATTGTCTATAACCAATATCTGTTATGTAAGCGTATTGGTATGAAACCAATCGCAATTAATGCGATCCGTGTTTTCAGTCAGTTTGATAGTTTTAATCAATCATCGAAAAAGCAGCAGTGCTTTGCAACTGTAGTTCATCTTTCTTACGTTTTGGTAAGACACCCACTCAGAACGTGTCCGCTTCCTCCAGCCCCCTAAGGAACACTGGAGCGGTCATCAATAACAGCGAGCAGTTGGTCAAAAACAACACTCGCTGTCTTCTTCACGCTCAAAAACGAACACTCTCACTCTTCCTCGTGGGTAGCGAGCCCAAACACTTTCAAAACGCATTTCGCTAGCAAATCACTATAGAAATGATCCCTGAAAGTATTGTTTTATGGGCAAGTGGCCGACCGTCTCCCTCCAACTCTGAGTGGCACCGGTAGCTGTGCCGGTGACAAATAAACAGGAGCACTTTCATATAATGCAATTGCTGTAGCCCAGTGAGTTGTTACAATAACATTTCAAACTCATTCCAGACTGCAGGCGGTTAAAAGCTTAATTGGGTTCAATTTTTTGGTATGATTTAAAAAGTACGAGCCAGTTGCCTCATTTGCATTGCCTGCCTTCCTCCTTTGCACTGTGACGTCTATCAAACGTGTGCTTAAAATCTGATGAATACGATTCCCATTTGAACCGTAAATATTTTAATTATACGCATACAGTGTTCTGTTGGGCTCCGAGGGTGTTATCTAATAAAACAACGTAATCGGTGAGCGCGTTCGGCTTAACCAAAACGTTGCTGTTTCAAGCCCACGCAGGGACGAGGCATTCTTTTTGTCAATCGCCTTTCTGTCAAGCCAGTAAACCTGTATATAATAAGAAACATTCAACAGCTCGGAAACACCATAATAGAATCCAATGCGTTTACAAATGTGTTTTGAAACTGTTCATTTTTCACCCAAATGCGGTTCTCAAAAATTGTTTTGCCTACATTTTTCTATTGCTATTATTATTTTTTCCAGAGTAAGACGAAAAAGCAAACATCCATGAAATAGGTAAACACTGCTACAGCGCTTGAACTGTCTCAACAAACGTTCAGCTCTAAAACGTGTACATTGAAAGTCTATTAACATCTTTAACACAATCATGTGTGTTCCAATAGCGGCTATTCCACATGGTGATCAATAAAGTGAATGCTGGCTTTGTTCACATATTAGCAAGACGTTTTCAGGATTCACGCATATTCTGAACAAGCACACTAGAATATGGTAATGAAAGGACAGGAAAATAACAGGTTTATTGGCTTTGGTCTTGTATCGTCACCCTGACTACTGTCAGGTAAGGAAGTGGCATTAATCAAAACGTAATTATGTAAGGTTACCAATGCGCAAATACGAAGCATATTAAAACTTCTTCACAATCTTAAATCTTCCCACATGCATTTCAAACACTTACTGATAAGTACGGCCCTTTCCCAATGTAACTGCTTTGTTTGAACACCAAAGATGGCTTGGATATTTATGAAACCACGATACTATTGTTCCCACTTTCTTTAGAACTACCAAATGTGCGCTTCCCATGTCAGCCCTAGTGGCCTAATGGCTAAGGCCACTGGCCTCCTAAGCCAGGGATAGTGGGTTCGAGTCCCATCTGGGGTGGGGTTTTGTTATAAAATCGAACATAATTGTGTTATGTTTTATTGGCATGTGATATTTTGTAGATCTTGTTATCTGCTAAGTCCGCTCACGCTAGCCACAACGTGCTTGAGTGCTGTGGCAGCAGCCATGAAGCAAGTCAGTTTTTCAGTTGAAATCAAGATCTACTTTGTTTTTTGTGTATGGGTGGTTTGAAAAGATCACTTAAATTGTTACGTATTTTGAAATAAAGATGTATTCATTATTATGAACGTTGACAGAAAGGATATTGTATTTACATTTCCCACGTGTGCTTGCCTTGTATAAATCGATGGAGTTTCAACAAAGGCATTTGACTTCGGTTCATGTTAGCCTATACTGCCATCTGCAGCATTACCGCGGGTGTCTTTTACTTCTTTTGACAATAATATGGATCATTTCACAGTCCAATGTAAGAACATGTAGTCGTGGCCGAGTGGTTAAGGCGATGGACTAGAAATCCATTGGGGTTTCCCCGCGCAGGTTCGAATCCTGCCGACTACGTAAGCTTGCTTTTTAATTGTATGTGTTCATTCCTAATACATGTTTAAAGATGAGGAATCTGAAATATTACTGGTTCTACTTCATATCGCACCGGTTCATTTTGTTAAAGAATGTTCATTTTGGCACCATTCCAAATGCTGTGGTTTCTTTAAAGAAGAAAAGTCATGGCCCGTACGGGGATCGAACCCGCGACCTTTTCGTTATTAGCACCACACTCTAACCAACTGAGCTAACCGGCCACACACATGGATCGCGTTAATAAAACCCGAGAAAAACAAGGCCTGCGGACATTATGATTACCAAGATGTTATGTTAAACTCAACAATAACACATTCAAAGTATTGGAAAGGCATAATTAGAGGTCTCATCTTTATGAGGCAGTTTAGCAGTGTGAAGAAAGTGGCGAGGTGCGGGCTTGCGGTGACTTTCTCTCATTTAAAAAGCTGTGATTTGAATACTAAAAAGAAAAACATGTAAAATTACCAAGCATTCAGTGGACGTTTTAGAAATAAATTAACAAGAACAGTTGTCAGAAGTGGGGTTCGATCCCACGCCTCCATGGAGACTGCGACCTGACCACAGCGCCTTAGACCGCTCGGCCATCCTGACTTAGACCGACGACTTTGCACAACGCTGCAGCACACTGCTGAACCTCCCATGTCTGACGCTGCAGTAAATCACCTGGCGTGTGCGTGTACTTGTTCTTTTTCTGTTTATATTAAGGAGGGCGACAGGTTTTGTCGCATTCTGTATGGAATCACAAGGACACTCCTCTTACTGAAAGAAAATATACTGCAAACAGAGCGATCGCTTAACGGTTTGAATCAAAATCAGAACAGTCTGTTAGCAAATGAACTTCATCAAAAAACCACAAAGGCATTACATAAATGTTACAGATATATTTCGTAGACAGAACAGTTGTAACATATTTGAGTACATTTCTAAACAATCTGCTAATAACAGACATAATCTCAAAGCGCTATAATTTATTTTCAGATCTTATGAAAGACAAGTATGGTTGCGCATTATATCACAGAAAACAGGATAATCCTAGCGCTTCATTTAATCCCTCGGGTTGTACCATATGGAGATAGAAGATCCATTTGGATTCACATTGTAATAGTTTTTGATCGAGATTATCACGTCCTCGAACTTGAAATATTTTTTTGTATGCTGCGGTATTTCAGATCTGAAATGGAATGTTTGGCATCTACGAAATGTCTAGCTAGTGGTGAATGGATATCTTTTCTCCTAATTGAACTTTTATGCTTGCTCATCAATGCGCAATCGTCACTGTCTAGTAGTTTTACCAACATATTGCAAATGGCAAGGATAAAAAAAACAAATAAATGACATGCGTTGAAGCACAGGTCATCACTTGAAAGACACTGTACTCTTTTTTCGTTGTATGGCTTGTAAAACGCAAACGCATTATCACAGGCGGCACAATTACGACATGGAAAAAAATCCAGTAGATTTGTCCAGTACACCTAGATCTCTCGAACATGTCAATGAGTCAGCCCTTAATAAACACTGTCCGTGTTCATTTCTGTGTATATGACATTGTCTATAACCAATATCTGTTATGTAAGCGTATTGGTATGAAACCAATCGCAATTAATGCGATCCGTGTTTTCAGTCAGTTTGATAGTTTTAATCAATCATCGAGAAAGCAGCAGTGCTTTGCAACTGTAGTTCATCTTTCTTACGTTTTGGTAAGATACCCACTCAGAACGTGTCCGCTTCCTCCAGCCCCCTAAGGAACACTGGAGCGGTCATCAATAACAGCGAGCAGTTGGTCAAAAACAACACTCGCTGTCTTCTTCACGCTCAAAAACGAACACTCTCACTCTTCCTCGTGAGTAGCGAGCCCAAACACTTTCAAAACGCATTTCGCTAGCAAATCACTATAGAAATGATCCCTGAAAGTATTGTTTTATGGGCAAGTGGCCGACCGTCTCCCTCCAACTCTGAGTGGCACCGGTAGCTGTGCCGGTGACAAATAAACAGGAGCACTTTCATATAATGCAATTGCTGTAGCCCAGTGAGTTGTTACAATAACATTTCAAACTCATTCCAGACTGCAGGCGGTTAAAAGCTTAATTGGGTTCAATTTTTTGGTATGATTTAAAAAGTACGAGCCAGTTGCCTCATTTGCATTGCCTGCCTTCCTCCTTTGCACTGTGACGTCTATCAAATGTGTGCTTAAAATCTGATGAATACGATTCCCATTTGAACCGTAAATATTTTAATTATACGCATACAGTGTTCTGTTGGGCTCCGAGGGTGTTATCTAATAAAACAACGTAATCGGTGAGCGCGTTCGGCTTAACCAAAACGTTGCTGTTTCAGGCCCACGCAGGGACGAGGCATTCTTTTTGTCAATCGCCTTTCTGTCAAGCCAGTAAACCTGTATATAATAAGAAACATTCAACAGCTCGGAAACACCATAATAGAATCCAATGCGTTTACAAATGTGTTTTGAAACTGTTCATTTTTCACCCAAATGCGGTTCTCAAAAATTGTTTTGCCTACATTTTTCTATTGCTATTATTATTTTTTCCAGAGTAAGACGAAAAAGCAAACATCCATGAAATAGGTAAACACTGCTACAGCGCTTGAACTGTCTCAACAAACGTTCAGCTCTAAAACGTGTACATTGAAAGTCTATTAACATCTTTAACACAATCATGTGTGTTCCAATAGCGGCTATTCCACATGGTGATCAATAAAGTGAATGCTGGCTTTGTTCACATATTAGCAAGACGTTTTCAGGATTCACGCATATTCTGAACAAGCACACTAGAATATGGTAATGAAAGGACAGGAAAATAACAGGTTTATTGGCTTTGGTCTTGTATCGTCACCCTGACTACTGTCAGGTAAGGAAGTGGCATTAATCAAAACGTAATTATGTAAGGTTACCAATGCGCAAATACGAAGCATATTAAAACTTCTTCACAATCTTAAATCTTCCCACATGCATTTCAAACACTTACTGATAAGTACGGCCCTTTCCCAATGTAACTGCTTTGTTTGAACACCAAAGATGGCTTGGATATTTATGAAACCACGATACTATTGTTCCCACTTTCTTTAGAACTACCAAATGTGCGCTTCCCATGTCAGCCCTAGTGGCCTAATGGCTAAGGCCACTGGCCTCCTAAGCCAGGGATAGTGGGTTCGAGTCCCATCTGGGGTGGGGTTTTGTTATAAAATCGAACATAATTGTGTTATGTTTTATTGGCATGTGATATTTTGTAGATCTTGTTATCTGCTAAGTCCGCTCACGCTAGCCACAACGTGCTTGAGTGCTGTGGCAGCAGCCATGAAGCAAGTCAGTTTTTCAGTTGAAATCAAGATCTACTTTGTTTTTTGTGTATGGGTGGTTTGAAAAGATCACTTAAATTGTTACGTATTTTGAAATAAAGATGTATTCATTATTATGAACGTTGACAGAAAGGATATTGTATTTACATTTCCCACGTGTGCTTGCCTTGTATAAATCGATGGAGTTTCAACAAAGGCATTTGACTTCGGTTCATGTTAGCCTATACTGCCATCTGCAGCATTACCGCGGGTGTCTTTTACTTCTTTTGACAATAATATGGATCATTTCACAGGCCAATGTAAGAACATGTAGTCGTGGCCGAGTGGTTAAGGCGATGGACTAGAAATCCATTGGGGTTTCCCCGCGCAGGTTCAATCCTGCCGACTACGTAAGCTTTCTTTTTAATTGTATGTGTTCATTCCTAATACATGTTTAAAGATGAGGAATCTGAAATATTACTGGTTCTACTTCATATCGCACCGGTTCATTTAGTTAAAGAATGTTCATTTTGGCACCATTCCAAATGCTGTGGTTTCTTTAAAGAAGAAAAGTCATGGCCCGTACGGGGATCGAACCCGCGACCTTGGCGTTATTAGCACCACGCTCTAACCAACTGAGCTAACCGGCCACACACATGGAGCGCGTTAATAAAACCCGAGAAAAACAAGGCCTGCGGACATTATGATTACCAAGATGTTATGTTAAACTCAACAATAACACATTCAAAGTATTGGAAAGGCATAATTAGAGGTCTCATCTTTATGAGGCAGTTTAGCAGTGTGAAGAAAGTGGCGAGGTGCGGGCTTGCGGTGACTTTCTCTCATTTAAAAAGCTGTGATTTGAATACTAAAAAGAAAAACATGTAAAATTACCAAGCATTCGGTGGACGTTTTAGAAATAAATTAACAAGAACTGTTGTCAGAAGTGGGGTTCGAGCCCACGCCTCCATGGAGACTGCGAACTGACCACAGCGCCTTAGACCGCTCGGCCATCCTGACTTACACCGACGACTTTGCACAACGCTGCAGCACACTGCTGAACCTCCCATGTCTGACGCTGCAGTAAATCACCTGGCGTGTGCGTGTACTTGTTCTTTTTCTGTTTATATTAAGGAGGGCGACAGGTTTTGTCGCATTTTGTATGGAATCACAAGGACACTCCTCTTACTGAAAGAAAATATACTGCAAACAGAGCGATCGCTTCACGGTTTGAATCAAAATCAGAACAGTCTGTTAGCAAATGAACTTCATCAAAAAACCACAAAGGCATTACATAAATGTTACAGATATATTTCGTAGACAGAACAGTTGTAACATATTTGAGTACATTTCTAAACAATCTGCTAATAACAGACATAATCTCAAAGCGCTATAATTTATTTTCAGATCTTATGAAAGACAAGTATGGTTGCGCATTATATCACAGAAAACAGGATAATCCTAGCGCTTCATTTAATCCCTCGGGTTGTACCATATGGAGATAGAAGATCCATTTGGATTCACATTGTAATAGTTTTTGATCGAGATTATCACGTCCTCGAGCTTGAAATATTTTTTGTATGCTGCGGTATTTCAGATCTGAAATGGAATGTTTGGCATCTACGAAATGTCTAGCTAGTGGTGAATGGATATCTTTTCTCCTAATTGAACTTTTATGCTTGCTCATCAATGCGCAATCGTCACTGTCTAGTAGTTTTACCAACATATTGCAAATGGCAAGGACAAAAAAACAAATAAATGACATGCGTTGAAGCACAGGTCATCACTTGTAAGACACTGTACTCTTTTTTCGTTGTATGGCTTGTAAAACGCAAACGCATTATCACAGGCGGCACAATTACGACATGGAAAATAATCCAGTAGATTTGTCCAGTACACCTAGATCTCTCGAACATGTCAATGAGTCAGCCCTTAATAAACACTGTCCGTGTTCATTTCTGTGTATATGACATTGTCTATAACCAATATCTGTTATGTAAGCGTATTGGTATGAAACCAATCGCAATTAATGCGATCCGTGTTTTCAGTCAGTTTGATAGTTTTAATCAATCATCGAAAAAGCAGCAGTGCTTTGCAACTGTAGTTCATCTTTCTTACGTTTTGGTAAGACACCCACTCAGAACGTGTCCGCTTCCTCCAGCCCCCTAAGGAACACTGGAGCGGTCATCAATAACAGCGAGCAGTTGGTCAAAAACAACACTCGCTGTCTTCTTCACGCTCAAAAACGAACACTCTCACTCTTCCTCGTGGGTAGCGAGCCCAAACACTTTCAAAACGCATTTCGCTAGCAAATCACTATAGAAATGATCCCTGAAAGTATTGTTTTATGGGCAAGTGGCCGACCGTCTCCCTCCAACTCTGAGTGGCACCGGTAGCTGTGCCGGTGACAAATAAACAGGAGCACTTTCATATAATGCAATTGCTGTAGCCCAGTGAGTTGTTACAATAACATTTCAAACTCATTCCAGACTGCAGGCGGTTAAAAGCTTAATTGGGTTCAATTTTTTGGTATGATTTAAAAAGTACGAGCCAGTTGCCTCATTTGCATTGCCTGCCTTCCTCCTTTGCACTGTGACGTCTATCAAATGTGTGCTTAAAATCTGATGAATACGATTCCCATTTGAACCGTAAATATTTTAATTATACGCATACAGTGTTCTGTTGGGCTCCGAGGGTGTTATCTAATAAAACAACGTAATCGGTGAGCGCGTTCGGCTTAACCAAAACGTTGCTGTTTCAAGCCCACGCAGGGACGAGGCATTCTTTTTGTCAATCGCCTTTCTGTCAAGCCAGTAAACCTGTATATAATAAGAAACATTCAACAGCTCGGAAACACCATAATAGAATCCAATGCGTTTACAAATGTGTTTTGAAACTGTTCATTTTTCACCCAAATGCGGTTCTCAAAAATTGTTTTGCCTACATTTTTCTATTGCTATTATTATTTTTTCCAGAGTAAGACGAAAAAGCAAACATCCATGAAATAGGTAAACACTGCTACAGCGTTTGAACTGTCTCAACAAACGTTCAGCTCTAAAACGTGTACATTGAAAGTCTATTAACATCTTTAACACAATCATGTGTGTTCCAATAGCGGCTATTCCACATGGTGATCAATAAAGTGAATGCTGGCTTTGTTCACATATTAGCAAGACGTTTTCAGGATTCACGCATATTCTGAACAAGCACACTAGAATATGGTAATGAAAGGACAGGAAAATAACAGGTTTATTGGCTTTGGTCTTGTATCGTCACCCTGACTACTGTCAGGTAAGGAAGTGGCATTAATCAAAACGTAATTATGTAAGGTTACCAATGCGCAAATACGAAGCATATTAAAACTTCTTCACAATCTTAAATCTTCCCACATGCATTTCAAACACTTACTGATAAGTACGGCCCTTTCCCAATGTAACTGCTTTGTTTGAACACCAAAGATGGCTTGGATATTTATGAAACCACGATACTATTGTTCCCACTTTCTTTAGAACTACCAAATGTGCGCTTCCCATGTCAGCCCTAGTGGCCTAATGGCTAAGGCCACTGGCCTCCTAAGCCAGGGATAGTGGGTTCGAGTCCCATCTGGGGTGGGGTTTTGTTATAAAATCGAACATAATTGTGTTATGTTTTATTGGCATGTGATATTTTGTAGATCTTGTTATCTGCTAAGTCCGCTCACGCTAGCCACAACGTGCTTGAGTGCTGTGGCAGCAGCCATGAAGCAAGTCAGTTTTTCAGTTGAAATCAAGATCTACTTTGTTTTTTGTGTATGGGTGGTTTGAAAAGATCACTTAAATTGTTACGTATTTTGAAATAAAGATGTATTCATTATTATGAACGTTGACAGAAAGGATATTGTATTTACATTTCCCACGTGTGCTTGCCTTGTATAAATCGATGGAGTTTCAACAAAGGCATTTGACTTCGGTTCATGTTAGCCTATACTGCCATCTGCAGCATTACCGCGGGTGTCTTTTACTTCTTTTGACAATAATATGGATCATTTCACAGTCCAATGTAAGAACATGTAGTCGTGGCCGAGTGGTTAAGGCGATGGACTAGAAATCCATTGGGGTTTCCCCGCGCAGGTTCGAATCCTGCCGACTACGTAAGCTTTCTTTTTAATTGTATGTGTTCATTCCTAATACATGTTTAAAGATGAGGAATTTGAAATATTACTGGTTCTACTTCATATCGCACCGGTTCATTTTGTTAAAGAATGTTCATTTTGGCACCATTCCAAATGCTGTGGTTTCTTTAAAGAAGAAAAGTCATGGCCCGTACGGGGATCGAACCCGCGACCTTGGCGTTATTAGCACCACGCTCTAACCAACTGAGCTAACCGGCCACACACATGGAGCGCGTTAATAAAACCCGAGAAAAACAAGGCCTGTGGACATTATGATTACCAAGATGTTATGTTAAACTCAACAATAACACATTCAAAGTATTGGAAAGGCATAATTAGAGGTCTCATCTTTATGAGGCAGTTTAGCAGTGTGAAGAAAGTGGCGAGGTGCGGGCTTGCGGTGACTTTCTCTCATTTAAAAAGCTGTGATTTGAATACTAAAAAGAAAAACATGTAAAATTACCAAGCATTCGGTGGACGTTTTAGAAATAAATTAACAAGAACTGTTGTCAGAAGTGGGGTTCGAGCCCACGCCTCCATGGAGACTGCGACCTGACCACAGCGCCTTAGACCGCTCGGCCATCCTGACTTACACCGACGACTTTGCACAACGCTGCAGCACACTGCTGAACCTCCCATGTCTGACGCTGCAGTAAATCACCTGGCGTGTGCGTGTACTTGTTCTTTTTCTGTTTATATTAAGGAGGGCGACAGGTTTTGTCGCATTTTGTATGGAATCACAAGGACACTCCTCTTACTGAAAGAAAATATACTGCAAACAGAGCGATCGCTTCACGGTTTGAATCAAAATCAGAACAGTCTGTTAGCAAATGAACTTCATCAAAAAACCACAAAGGCATTACATAAATGTTACAGATATATTTCGTAGACAGAACAGTTGTAACATATTTGAGTACATTTCTAAACAATCTGCTAATAACAGACATAATCTCAAAGCGCTATAATTTATTTTCAGATCTTATGAAAGACAAGTATGGTTGCGCATTATATCACAGAAAACAGGATAATCCTAGCGCTTCATTTAATCCCTCGGGTTGTACCATATGGAGATAGAAGATCCATTTGGATTCACATTGTAATAGTTTTTGATCGAGATTATCACGTCCTCGAGCTTGAAATATTTTTTGTATGCTGCGGTATTTCAGATCTGAAATGGAATGTTTGGCATCTACGAAATGTCTAGCTAGTGGTGAATGGATATCTTTTCTCCTAATTGAACTTTTATGCTTGCTCATCAATGCGCAATCGTCACTGTCTAGTAGTTTTACCAACATATTGCAAATGGCAAGGACAAAAAAACAAATAAATGACATGCGTTGAAGCACAGGTCATCACTTGTAAGACACTGTACTCTTTTTTCGTTGTATGGCTTGTAAAACGCAAACGCATTATCACAGGCGGCACAATTACGACATGGAAAATAATCCAGTAGATTTGTCCAGTACACCTAGATCTCTCGAACATGTCAATGAGTCAGCCCTTAATAAACACTGTCCGTGTTCATTTCTGTGTATATGACATTGTCTATAACCAATATCTGTTATGTAAGCGTATTGGTATGAAACCAATCGCAATTAATGCGATCCGTGTTTTCAGTCAGTTTGATAGTTTTAATCAATCATCGAAAAAGCAGCAGTGCTTTGCAACTGTAGTTCATCTTTCTTACGTTTTGGTAAGACACCCACTCAGAACGTGTCCGCTTCCTCCAGCCCCCTAAGGAACACTGGAGCGGTCATCAATAACAGCGAGCAGTTGGTCAAAAACAACACTCGCTGTCTTCTTCACGCTCAAAAACGAACACTCTCACTCTTCCTCGTGGGTAGCGAGCCCAAACACTTTCAAAACGCATTTCGCTAGCAAATCACTATAGAAATGATCCCTGAAAGTATTGTTTTATGGGCAAGTGGCCGACCGTCTCCCTCCAACTCTGAGTGGCACCGGTAGCTGTGCCGGTGACAAATAAACAGGAGCACTTTCATATAATGCAATTGCTGTAGCCCAGTGAGTTGTTACAATAACATTTCAAACTCATTCCAGACTGCAGGCGGTTAAAAGCTTAATTGGGTTCAATTTTTTGGTATGATTTAAAAAGTACGAGCCAGTTGCCTCATTTGCATTGCCTGCCTTCCTCCTTTGCACTGTGACGTCTATCAAATGTGTGCTTAAAATCTGATGAATACGATTCCCATTTGAACCGTAAATATTTTAATTATACGCATACAGTGTTCTGTTGGGCTCCGAGGGTGTTATCTAATAAAACAACGTAATCGGTGAGCGCGTTCGGCTTAACCAAAACGTTGCTGTTTCAAGCCCACGCAGGGACGAGGCATTCTTTTTGTCAATCGCCTTTCTGTCAAGCCAGTAAACCTGTATATAATAAGAAACATTCAACAGCTCGGAAACACCATAATAGAATCCAATGCGTTTACAAATGTGTTTTGAAACTGTTCATTTTTCACCCAAATGCGGTTCTCAAAAATTGTTTTGCCTACATTTTTCTATTGCTATTATTATTTTTTCCAGAGTAAGACGAAAAAGCAAACATCCATGAAATAGGTAAACACTGCTACAGCGTTTGAACTGTCTCAACAAACGTTCAGCTCTAAAACGTGTACATTGAAAGTCTATTAACATCTTTAACACAATCATGTGTGTTCCAATAGCGGCTATTCCACATGGTGATCAATAAAGTGAATGCTGGCTTTGTTCACATATTAGCAAGACGTTTTCAGGATTCACGCATATTCTGAACAAGCACACTAGAATATGGTAATGAAAGGACAGGAAAATAACAGGTTTATTGGCTTTGGTCTTGTATCGTCACCCTGACTACTGTCAGGTAAGGAAGTGGCATTAATCAAAACGTAATTATGTAAGGTTACCAATGCGCAAATACGAAGCATATTAAAACTTCTTCACAATCTTAAATCTTCCCACATGCATTTCAAACACTTACTGATAAGTACGGCCCTTTCCCAATGTAACTGCTTTGTTTGAACACCAAAGATGGCTTGGATATTTATGAAACCACGATACTATTGTTCCCACTTTCTTTAGAACTACCAAATGTGCGCTTCCCATGTCAGCCCTAGTGGCCTAATGGCTAAGGCCACTGGCCTCCTAAGCCAGGGATAGTGGGTTCGAGTCCCATCTGGGGTGGGGTTTTGTTATAAAATCGAACATAATTGTGTTATGTTTTATTGGCATGTGATATTTTGTAGATCTTGTTATCTGCTAAGTCCGCTCACGCTAGCCACAACGTGCTTGAGTGCTGTGGCAGCAGCCATGAAGCAAGTCAGTTTTTCAGTTGAAATCAAGATCTACTTTGTTTTTTGTGTATGGGTGGTTTGAAAAGATCACTTAAATTGTTACGTATTTTGAAATAAAGATGTATTCATTATTATGAACGTTGACAGAAAGGATATTGTATTTACATTTCCCACGTGTGCTTGCCTTGTATAAATCGATGGAGTTTCAACAAAGGCATTTGACTTCGGTTCATGTTAGCCTATACTGCCATCTGCAGCATTACCGCGGGTGTCTTTTACTTCTTTTGACAATAATATGTATCATTTCACAGTCCAATGTAAGAACATGTAGTCGTGGCCGAGTGGTTAAGGCGATGGACTAGAAATCCATTGGGGTTTCCCCGCGCAGGTTCGAATCCTGCCGACTACGTAAGCTTTCTTTTTAATTGTATGTGTTCATTCCTAATACATGTTTAAAGATGAGGAATCTGAAATATTACTGGTTCTACTTCATATCGCACCGGTTCATTTAGTTAAAGAATGTTCATTTTGGCACCATTCCAAATGCTGTGGTTTCTTTAAAGAAGAAAAGTCATGGCCCGTACGGGGATCGAACCCGCGACCTTGGCGTTATTAGCACCACGCTCTAACCAACTGAGCTAACCGGCCACACACATGGAGCGCGTTAATAAAACCCGAGAAAAACAAGGCCTGCGGACATTATGATTACCAAGATGTTATGTTAAACTCAACAATAACACATTCAAAGTATTGGAAAGGCATAATTAGAGGTCTCATCTTTATGAGGCAGTTTAGCAGTGTGAAGAAAGTGGCGAGGTGCGGGCTTGCGGTGACTTTCTCTCATTTAAAAAGCTGTGATTTGAATACTAAAAAGAAAAACATGTAAAATTACCAAGCATTCGGTGGACGTTTTAGAAATAAATTAACAAGAACTGTTGTCAGAAGTGGGGTTCGAGCCCACGCCTCCATGGAGACTGCGACCTGACCACAGCGCCTTAGACCGCTCGGCCATCCTGACTTACACCGACGACTTTGCACAACGCTGCAGCACACTGCTGAACCTCCCATGTCTGACGCTGCAGTAAATCACCTGGCGTGTGCGTGTACTTGTTCTTTTTCTGTTTATATTAAGGAGGGCGACAGGTTTTGTCGCATTTTGTATGGAATCACAAGGACACTCCTCTTACTGAAAGAAAATATACTGCAAACAGAGCGATCGCTTCACGGTTTGAATCAAAATCAGAACAGTCTGTTAGCAAATGAACTTCATCAAAAAACCACAAAGGCATTACATAAATGTTACAGATATATTTCGTAGACAGAACAGTTGTAACATATTTGAGTACATTTCTAAACAATCTGCTAATAACAGACATAATCTCAAAGCGCTATAATTTATTTTCAGATCTTATGAAAGACAAGTATGGTTGCGCATTATATCACAGAAAACAGGATAATCCTAGCGCTTCATTTAATCCCTCGGGTTGTACCATATGGAGATAGAAGATCCATTTGGATTCACATTGTAATAGTTTTTGATCGAGATTATCACGTCCTCGAGCTTGAAATATTTTTTGTATGCTGCGGTATTTCAGATCTGAAATGGAATGTTTGGCATCTACGAAATGTCTAGCTAGTGGTGAATGGATATCTTTTCTCCTAATTGAACTTTTATGCTTGCTCATCAATGCGCAATCGTCACTGTCTAGTAGTTTTACCAACATATTGCAAATGGCAAGGACAAAAAAACAAATAAATGACATGCGTTGAAGCACAGGTCATCACTTGTAAGACACTGTACTCTTTTTTCGTTGTATGGCTTGTAAAACGCAAACGCATTATCACAGGCGGCACAATTACGACATGGAAAATAATCCAGTAGATTTGTCCAGTACACCTAGATCTCTCGAACATGTCAATGAATCAGCCCTTAATAAACACTGTCCGTGTTCATTTCTGTGTATATGACATTGTCTATAACCAATATCTGTTATGTAAGCGTATTGGTATGAAACCAATCGCAATTAATGCGATCCGTGTTTTCAGTCAGTTTGATAGTTTTAATCAATCATCGAAAAAGCAGCAGTGCTTTGCAACTGTAGTTCATCTTTCTTACGTTTTGGTAAGACACCCACTCAGAACGTGTCCGCTTCCTCCAGCCCCCTAAGGAACACTGGAGCGGTCATCAATAACAGCGAGCAGTTGGTCAAAAACAACACTCGCTGTCTTCTTCACGCTCAAAAACGAACACTCTCACTCTTCCTCGTGGGTAGCGAGCCCAAACACTTTCAAAACGCATTTCGCTAGCAAATCACTATAGAAATGATCCCTGAAAGTATTGTTTTATGGGCAAGTGGCCGACCGTCTCCCTCCAACTCTGAGTGGCACCGGTAGCTGTGCCGGTGACAAATAAACAGGAGCACTTTCATATAATGCAATTGCTGTAGCCCAGTGAGTTGTTACAATAACATTTCAAACTCATTCCAGACTGCAGGCGGTTAAAAGCTTAATTGGGTTCAATTTTTTGGTATGATTTAAAAAGTACGAGCCAGTTGCCTCATTTGCATTGCCTGCCTTCCTCCTTTGCACTGTGACGTCTATCAAACGTGTGCTTAAAATCTGATGAATACGATTCCCATTTGAACCGTAAATATTTTAATTATACGCATACAGTGTTCTGTTGGGCTCCGAGGGTGTTATCTAATAAAACAACGTAATCGGTGAGCGCGTTCGGCTTAACCAAAACGTTGCTGTTTCAAGCCCACGCAGGGACGAGGCATTCTTTTTGTCAATCGCCTTTCTGTCAAGCCAGTAAACCTGTATATAATAAGAAACATTCAACAGCTCGGAAACACCATAATAGAATCCAATGCGTTTACAAATGTGTTTTGAAACTGTTCATTTTTCACCCAAATGCGGTTCTCAAAAATTGTTTTGCCTACATTTTTCTATTGCTATTATTATTTTTTCCAGAGTAAGACGAAAAAGCAAACATCCATGAAATAGGTAAACACTGCTACAGCGCTTGAACTGTCTCAACAAACGTTCAGCTCTAAAACGTGTACATTGAAAGTCTATTAACATCTTTAACACAATCATGTGTGTTCCAATAGCGGCTATTCCACATGGTGATCAATAAAGTGAATGCTGGCTTTGTTCACATATTAGCAAGACGTTTTCAGGATTCACGCATATTCTGAACAAGCACACTAGAATATGGTAATGAAAGGACAGGAAAATAACAGGTTTATTGGCTTTGGTCTTGTATCGTCACCCTGACTACTGTCAGGTAAGGAAGTGGCATTAATCAAAACGTAATTATGTAAGGTTACCAATGCGCAAATACGAAGCATATTAAAACTTCTTCACAATCTTAAATCTTCCCACATGCATTTCAAACACTTACTGATAAGTACGGCCCTTTCCCAATGTAACTGCTTTGTTTGAACACCAAAGATGGCTTGGATATTTATGAAACCACGATACTATTGTTCCCACTTTCTTTAGAACTACCAAATGTGCGCTTCCCATGTCAGCCCTAGTGGCCTAATGGCTAAGGCCACTGGCCTCCTAAGCCAGGGATAGTGGGTTCGAGTCCCATCTGGGGTGGGGTTTTGTTATAAAATCGAACATAATTGTGTTATGTTTTATTGGCATGTGATATTTTGTAGATCTTGTTATCTGCTAAGTCCGCTCACGCTAGCCACAACGTGCTTGAGTGCTGTGGCAGCAGCCATGAAGCAAGTCAGTTTTTCAGTTGAAATCAAGATCTACTTTGTTTTTTGTGTATGGGTGGTTTGAAAAGATCACTTAAATTGTTACGTATTTTGAAATAAAGATGTATTCATTATTATGAACGTTGACAGAAAGGATATTGTATTTACATTTCCCACGTGTGCTTGCCTTGTATAAATCGATGGAGTTTCAACAAAGGCATTTGACTTCGGTTCATGTTAGCCTATACTGCCATCTGCAGCATTACCGCGGGTGTCTTTTACTTCTTTTGACAATAATATGGATCATTTCACAGTCCAATGTAAGAACATGTAGTCGTGGCCGAGTGGTTAAGGCGATGGACTAGAAATCCATTGGGGTTTCCCCGCGCAGGTTCGAATCCTGCCGACTACGTAAGCTTTCTTTTTAATTGTATGTGTTCATTCCTAATACATGTTTAAAGATGAGGAATCTGAAATATTACTGGTTCTACTTCATATCGCACCGGTTCATTTAGTTAAAGAATGTTCATTTTGGCACCATTCCAAATGCTGTGGTTTCTTTAAAGAAGAAAAGTCATGGCCCGTACGGGGATCGAACCCGCGACCTTGGCGTTATTAGCACCACGCTCTAACCAACTGAGCTAACCAGCCACACACATGGAGCGCGTTAATAAAACCCGAGAAAAACAAGGCCTGCGGACATTATGATTACCAAGATGTTATGTTAAACTCAACAATAACACATTCAAAGTATTGGAAAGGCATAATTAGAGGTCTCATCTTTATGAGGCAGTTTAGCAGTGTGAAGAAAGTGGCGAGGTGCGGGCTTGCGGTGACTTTCTCTCATTTAAAAAGCTGTGATTTGAATACTAAAAAGAAAAACATGTAAAATTACCAAGCATTCGGTGGACGTTTTAGAAATAAATTAACAAGAACTGTTGTCAGAAGTGGGGTTCGAGCCCACGCCTCCATGGAGACTGCGAACTGACCACAGCGCCTTAGACCGCTCGGCCATCCTGACTTACACCGACGACTTTGCACAACGCTGCAGCACACTGCTGAACCTCCCATGTCTGACGCTGCAGTAAATCACCTGGCGTGTGCGTGTACTTGTTCTTTTTCTGTTTATATTAAGGAGGGCGACAGGTTTTGTCGCATTTTGTATGGAATCACAAGGACACTCCTCTTACTGAAAGAAAATATACTGCAAACAGAGCGATCGCTTCACGGTTTGAATCAAAATCAGAACAGTCTGTTAGCAAATGAACTTCATCAAAAAACCACAAAGGCATTACATAAATGTTACAGATATATTTCGTAGACAGAACAGTTGTAACATATTTGAGTACATTTCTAAACAATCTGCTAATAACAGACATAATCTCAAAGCGCTATAATTTATTTTCAGATCTTATGAAAGACAAGTATGGTTGCGCATTATATCACAGAAAACAGGATAATCCTAGCGCTTCATTTAATCCCTCGGGTTGTACCATATGGAGATAGAAGATCCATTTGGATTCACATTGTAATAGTTTTTGATCGAGATTATCACGTCCTCGAGCTTGAAATATTTTTTGTATGCTGCGGTATTTCAGATCTGAAATGGAATGTTTGGCATCTACGAAATGTCTAGCTAGTGGTGAATGGATATCTTTTCTCCTAATTGAACTTTTATGCTTGCTCATCAATGCGCAATCGTCACTGTCTAGTAGTTTTACCAACATATTGCAAATGGCAAGGACAAAAAAACAAATAAATGACATGCGTTGAAGCACAGGTCATCACTTGTAAGACACTGTACTCTTTTTTCGTTGTATGGCTTGTAAAACGCAAACGCATTATCACAGGCGGCACAATTACGACATGGAAAATAATCCAGTAGATTTGTCCAGTACACCTAGATCTCTCGAACATGTCAATGAGTCAGCCCTTAATAAACACTGTCCGTGTTCATTTCTGTGTATATGACATTGTCTATAACCAATATCTGTTATGTAAGCGTATTGGTATGAAACCAATCGCAATTAATGCGATCCGTGTTTTCAGTCAGTTTGATAGTTTTAATCAATCATCGAAAAAGCAGCAGTGCTTTGCAACTGTAGTTCATCTTTCTTACGTTTTGGTAAGACACCCACTCAGAACGTGTCCGCTTCCTCCAGCCCCCTAAGGAACACTGGAGCGGTCATCAATAACAGCGAGCAGTTGGTCAAAAACAACACTCGCTGTCTTCTTCACGCTCAAAAACGAACACTCTCACTCTTCCTCGTGGGTAGCGAGCCCAAACACTTTCAAAACGCATTTCGCTAGCAAATCACTATAGAAATGATCCCTGAAAGTATTGTTTTATGGGCAAGTGGCCGACCGTCTCCCTCCAACTCTGAGTGGCACCGGTAGCTGTGCCGGTGACAAATAAACAGGAGCACTTTCATATAATGCAATTGCTGTAGCCCAGTGAGTTGTTACAATAACATTTCAAACTCATTCCAGACTGCAGGCGGTTAAAAGCTTAATTGGGTTCAATTTTTTGGTATGATTTAAAAAGTACGAGCCAGTTGCCTCATTTGCATTGCCTGCCTTCCTCCTTTGCACTGTGACGTCTATCAAACGTGTGCTTAAAATCTGATGAATACGATTCCCATTTGAACCGTAAATATTTTAATTATACGCATACAGTGTTCTGTTGGGCTCCGAGGGTGTTATCTAATAAAACAACGTAATCGGTGAGCGCGTTCGGCTTAACCAAAACGTTGCTGTTTCAAGCCCACGCAGGGACGAGGCATTCTTTTTGTCAATCGCCTTTCTGTCAAGCCAGTAAACCTGTATATAATAAGAAACATTCAACAGCTCGGAAACACCATAATAGAATCCAATGCGTTTACAAATGTGTTTTGAAACTGTTCATTTTTCACCCAAATGCGGTTCTCAAAAATTGTTTTGCCTACATTTTTCTATTGCTATTATTATTTTTTCCAGAGTAAGACGAAAAAGCAAACATCCATGAAATAGGTAAACACTGCTACAGCGTTTGAACTGTCTCAACAAACGTTCAGCTCTAAAACGTGTACATTGAAAGTCTATTAACATCTTTAACACAATCATGTGTGTTCCAATAGCGGCTATTCCACATGGTGATCAATAAAGTGAATGCTGGCTTTGTTCACATATTAGCAAGACGTTTTCAGGATTCACGCATATTCTGAACAAGCACACTAGAATATGGTAATGAAAGGACAGGAAAATAACAGGTTTATTGGCTTTGGTCTTGTATCGTCACCCTGACTACTGTCAGGTAAGGAAGTGGCATTAATCAAAACGTAATTATGTAAGGTTACCAATGCGCAAATACGAAGCATATTAAAACTTCTTCACAATCTTAAATCTTCCCACATGCATTTCAAACACTTACTGATAAGTACGGCCCTTTCCCAATGTAACTGCTTTGTTTGAACACCAAAGATGGCTTGGATATTTATGAAACCACGATACTATTGTTCCCACTTTCTTTAGAACTACCAAATGTGCGCTTCCCATGTCAGCCCTAGTGGCCTAATGGCTAAGGCCACTGGCCTCCTAAGCCAGGGATAGTGGGTTCGAGTCCCATCTGGGGTGGGGTTTTGTTATAAAATCGAACATAATTGTGTTATGTTTTATTGGCATGTGATATTTTGTAGATCTTGTTATCTGCTAAGTCCGCTCACGCTAGCCACAACGTGCTTGAGTGCTGTGGCAGCAGCCATGAAGCAAGTCAGTTTTTCAGTTGAAATCAAGATCTACTTTGTTTTTTGTGTATGGGTGGTTTGAAAAGATCACTTAAATTGTTACGTATTTTGAAATAAAGATGTATTCATTATTATGAACGTTGACAGAAAGGATATTGTATTTACATTTCCCACGTGTGCTTGCCTTGTATAAATCGATGGAGTTTCAACAAAGGCATTTGACTTCGGTTCATGTTAGCCTATACTGCCATCTGCAGCATTACCGCGGGTGTCTTTTACTTCTTTTGACAATAATATGGATCATTTCACAGTCCAATGTAAGAACATGTAGTCGTGGCCGAGTGGTTAAGGCGATGGACTAGAAATCCATTGGGGTTTCCCCGCGCAGGTTCGAATCCTGCCGACTACGTAAGCTTTCTTTTTAATTGTATGTGTTCATTCCTAATACATGTTTAAAGATGAGGAATCTGAAATATTACTGGTTCTACTTCATATCGCACCGGTTCATTTAGTTAAAGAATGTTCATTTTGGCACCATTCCAAATGCTGTGGTTTCTTTAAAGAAGAAAAGTCATGGCCCGTACGGGGATCGAACCCGCGACCTTGGCGTTATTAGCACCACGCTCTAACCAACTGAGCTAACCGGCCACACACATGGAGCGCGTTAATAAAACCCGAGAAAAACAAGGCCTGCGGACATTATGATTACCAAGATGTTATGTTAAACTCAACAATAACACATTCAAAGTATTGGAAAGGCATAATTAGAGGTCTCATCTTTATGAGGCAGTTTAGCAGTGTGAAGAAAGTGGCGAGGTGCGGGCTTGCGGTGACTTTCTCTCATTTAAAAAGCTGTGATTTGAATACTAAAAAGAAAAACATGTAAAATTACCAAGCATTCGGTGGACGTTTTAGAAATAAATTAACAAGAACTGTTGTCAGAAGTGGGGTTCGAGCCCACGCCTCCATGGAGACTGCGACCTGACCACAGCGCCTTAGACCGCTCGGCCATCCTGACTTACACCGACGACTTTGCACAACGCTGCAGCACACTGCTGAACCTCCCATGTCTGACGCTGCAGTAAATCACCTGGCGTGTGCGTGTACTTGTTCTTTTTCTGTTTATATTAAGGAGGGCGACAGGTTTTGTCGCATTTTGTATGGAATCACAAGGACACTCCTCTTACTGAAAGAAAATATACTGCAAACAGAGCGATCGCTTCACGGTTTGAATCAAAATCAGAACAGTCTGTTAGCAAATGAACTTCATCAAAAAACCACAAAGGCATTACATAAATGTTACAGATATATTTCGTAGACAGAACAGTTGTAACATATTTGAGTACATTTCTAAACAATCTGCTAATAACAGACATAATCTCAAAGCGCTATAATTTATTTTCAGATCTTATGAAAGACAAGTATGGTTGCGCATTATATCACAGAAAACAGGATAATCCTAGCGCTTCATTTAATCCCTCGGGTTGTACCATATGGAGATAGAAGATCCATTTGGATTCACATTGTAATAGTTTTTGATCGAGATTATCACGTCCTCGAGCTTGAAATATTTTTTGTATGCTGCGGTATTTCAGATCTGAAATGGAATGTTTGGCATCTACGAAATGTCTAGCTAGTGGTGAATGGATATCTTTTCTCCTAATTGAACTTTTATGCTTGCTCATCAATGCGCAATCGTCACTGTCTAGTAGTTTTACCAACATATTGCAAATGGCAAGGACAAAAAAACAAATAAATGACATGCGTTGAAGCACAGGTCATCACTTGTAAGACACTGTACTCTTTTTTCGTTGTATGGCTTGTAAAACGCAAACGCATTATCACAGGCGGCACAATTACGACATGGAAAATAATCCAGTAGATTTGTCCAGTACACCTAGATCTCTCGAACATGTCAATGAGTCAGCCCTTAATAAACACTGTCCGTGTTCATTTCTGTGTATATGACATTGTCTATAACCAATATCTGTTATGTAAGCGTATTGGTATGAAACCAATCGCAATTAATGCGATCCGTGTTTTCAGTCAGTTTGATAGTTTTAATCAATCATCGAAAAAGCAGCAGTGCTTTGCAACTGTAGTTCATCTTTCTTACGTTTTGGTAAGACACCCACTCAGAACGTGTCCGCTTCCTCCAGCCCCCTAAGGAACACTGGAGCGGTCATCAATAACAGCGAGCAGTTGGTCAAAAACAACACTCGCTGTCTTCTTCACGCTCAAAAACGAACACTCTCACTCTTCCTCGTGGGTAGCGAGCCCAAACACTTTCAAAACGCATTTCGCTAGCAAATCACTATAGAAATGATCCCTGAAAGTATTGTTTTATGGGCAAGTGGCCGACCGTCTCCCTCCAACTCTGAGTGGCACCGGTAGCTGTGCCGGTGACAAATAAACAGGAGCACTTTCATATAATGCAATTGCTGTAGCCCAGTGAGTTGTTACAATAACATTTCAAACTCATTCCAGACTGCAGGCGGTTAAAAGCTTAATTGGGTTCAATTTTTTGGTATGATTTAAAAAGTACGAGCCAGTTGCCTCATTTGCATTGCCTGCCTTCCTCCTTTGCACTGTGACGTCTATCAAACGTGTGCTTAAAATCTGATGAATACGATTCCCATTTGAACCGTAAATATTTTAATTATACGCATACAGTGTTCTGTTGGGCTCCGAGGGTGTTATCTAATAAAACAACGTAATCGGTGAGCGCGTTCGGCTTAACCAAAACGTTGCTGTTTCAAGCCCACGCAGGGACGAGGCATTCTTTTTGTCAATCGCCTTTCTGTCAAGCCAGTAAACCTGTATATAATAAGAAACATTCAACAGCTCGGAAACACCATAATAGAATCCAATGCGTTTACAAATGTGTTTTGAAACTGTTCATTTTTCACCCAAATGCGGTTCTCAAAAATTGTTTTGCCTACATTTTTCTATTGCTATTATTATTTTTTCCAGAGTAAGACGAAAAAGCAAACATCCATGAAATAGGTAAACACTGCTACAGCGCTTGAACTGTCTCAACAAACGTTCAGCTCTAAAACGTGTACATTGAAAGTCTATTAACATCTTTAACACAATCATGTGTGTTCCAATAGCGGCTATTCCACATGGTGATCAATAAAGTGAATGCTGGCTTTGTTCACATATTAGCAAGACGTTTTCAGGATTCACGCATATTCTGAACAAGCACACTAGAATATGGTAATGAAAGGACAGGAAAATAACAGGTTTATTGGCTTTGGTCTTGTATCGTCACCCTGACTACTGTCAGGTAAGGAAGTGGCATTAATCAAAACGTAATTATGTAAGGTTACCAATGCGCAAATACGAAGCATATTAAAACTTCTTCACAATCTTAAATCTTCCCACATGCATTTCAAACACTTACTGATAAGTACGGCCCTTTCCCAATGTAACTGCTTTGTTTGAACACCAAAGATGGCTTGGATATTTATGAAACCACGATACTATTGTTCCCACTTTCTTTAGAACTACCAAATGTGCGCTTCCCATGTCAGCCCTAGTGGCCTAATGGCTAAGGCCACTGGCCTCCTAAGCCAGGGATAGTGGGTTCGAGTCCCATCTGGGGTGGGGTTTTGTTATAAAATCGAACATAATTGTGTTATGTTTTATTGGCATGTGATATTTTGTAGATCTTGTTATCTGCTAAGTCCGCTCACGCTAGCCACAACGTGCTTGAGTGCTGTGGCAGCAGCCATGAAGCAAGTCAGTTTTTCAGTTGAAATCAAGATCTACTTTGTTTTTTGTGTATGGGTGGTTTGAAAAGATCACTTAAATTGTTACGTATTTTGAAATAAAGATGTATTCATTATTATGAACGTTGACAGAAAGGATATTGTATTTACATTTCCCACGTGTGCTTGCCTTGTATAAATCGATGGAGTTTCAACAAAGGCATTTGACTTCGGTTCATGTTAGCCTATACTGCCATCTGCAGCATTACCGCGGGTGTCTTTTACTTCTTTTGACAATAATATGGATCATTTCACAGTCCAATGTAAGAACATGTAGTCGTGGCCGAGTGGTTAAGGCGATGGACTAGAAATCCATTGGGGTTTCCCCGCGCAGGTTCGAATCCTGCCGACTACGTAAGCTTTCTTTTTAATTGTATGTGTTCATTCCTAATACATGTTTAAAGATGAGGAATCTGAAATATTACTGGTTCTACTTCATATCGCACCGGTTCATTTTGTTAAAGAATGTTCATTTTGGCACCATTCCAAATGCTGTGGTTTCTTTAAAGAAGAAAAGTCATGGCCCGTACGGGGATCGAACCCGCGACCTTTTCGTTATTAGCACCACACTCTAACCAACTGAGCTAACCGGCCACACACATGGATCGCGTTAATAAAACCCGAGAAAAACAAGGCCTGCGGACATTATGATTACCAAGATGTTATGTTAAACTCAACAATAACACATTCAAAGTATTGGAAAGGCATAATTAGAGGTCTCATCTTTATGAGGCAGTTTAGCAGTGTGAAGAAAGTGGCGAGGTGCGGGCTTGCGGTGACTTTCTCTCATTTAAAAAGCTGTGATTTGAATACTAAAAAGAAAAACATGTAAAATTACCAAGCATTCAGTGGACGTTTTAGAAATAAATTAACAAGAACAGTTGTCAGAAGTGGGGTTCGATCCCACGCCTCCATGGAGACTGCGACCTGACCACAGCGCCTTAGACCGCTCGGCCATCCTGACTTAGACCGACGACTTTGCACAACGCTGCAGCACACTGCTGAACCTCCCATGTCTGACGCTGCAGTAAATCACCTGGCGTGTGCGTGTACTTGTTCTTTTTCTGTTTATATTAAGGAGGGCGACAGGTTTTGTCGCATTCTGTATGGAATCACAAGGACACTCCTCTTACTGAAAGAAAATATACTGCAAACAGAGCGATCGCTTAACGGTTTGAATCAAAATCAGAACAGTCTGTTAGCAAATGAACTTCATCAAAAAACCACAAAGGCATTACATAAATGTTACAGATATATTTCGTAGACAGAACAGTTGTAACATATTTGAGTACATTTCTAAACAATCTGCTAATAACAGACATAATCTCAAAGCGCTATAATTTATTTTCAGATCTTATGAAAGACAAGTATGGTTGCGCATTATATCACAGAAAACAGGATAATCCTAGCGCTTCATTTAATCCCTCGGGTTGTACCATATGGAGATAGAAGATCCATTTGGATTCACATTGTAATAGTTTTTGATCGAGATTATCACGTCCTCGAACTTGAAATATTTTTTTGTATGCTGCGGTATTTCAGATCTGAAATGGAATGTTTGGCATCTACGAAATGTCTAGCTAGTGGTGAATGGATATCTTTTCTCCTAATTGAACTTTTATGCTTGCTCATCAATGCGCAATCGTCACTGTCTAGTAGTTTTACCAACATATTGCAAATGGCAAGGATAAAAAAAACAAATAAATGACATGCGTTGAAGCACAGGTCATCACTTGAAAGACACTGTACTCTTTTTTCGTTGTATGGCTTGTAAAACGCAAACGCATTATCACAGGCGGCACAATTACGACATGGAAAAAAATCCAGTAGATTTGTCCAGTACACCTAGATCTCTCGAACATGTCAATGAGTCAGCCCTTAATAAACACTGTCCGTGTTCATTTCTGTGTATATGACATTGTCTATAACCAATATCTGTTATGTAAGCGTATTGGTATGAAACCAATCGCAATTAATGCGATCCGTGTTTTCAGTCAGTTTGATAGTTTTAATCAATCATCGAGAAAGCAGCAGTGCTTTGCAACTGTAGTTCATCTTTCTTACGTTTTGGTAAGATACCCACTCAGAACGTGTCCGCTTCCTCCAGCCCCCTAAGGAACACTGGAGCGGTCATCAATAACAGCGAGCAGTTGGTCAAAAACAACACTCGCTGTCTTCTTCACGCTCAAAAACGAACACTCTCACTCTTCCTCGTGAGTAGCGAGCCCAAACACTTTCAAAACGCATTTCGCTAGCAAATCACTATAGAAATGATCCCTGAAAGTATTGTTTTATGGGCAAGTGGCCGACCGTCTCCCTCCAACTCTGAGTGGCACCGGTAGCTGTGCCGGTGACAAATAAACAGGAGCACTTTCATATAATGCAATTGCTGTAGCCCAGTGAGTTGTTACAATAACATTTCAAACTCATTCCAGACTGCAGGCGGTTAAAAGCTTAATTGGGTTCAATTTTTTGGTATGATTTAAAAAGTACGAGCCAGTTGCCTCATTTGCATTGCCTGCCTTCCTCCTTTGCACTGTGACGTCTATCAAATGTGTGCTTAAAATCTGATGAATACGATTCCCATTTGAACCGTAAATATTTTAATTATACGCATACAGTGTTCTGTTGGGCTCCGAGGGTGTTATCTAATAAAACAACGTAATCGGTGAGCGCGTTCGGCTTAACCAAAACGTTGCTGTTTCAGGCCCACGCAGGGACGAGGCATTCTTTTTGTCAATCGCCTTTCTGTCAAGCCAGTAAACCTGTATATAATAAGAAACATTCAACAGCTCGGAAACACCATAATAGAATCCAATGCGTTTACAAATGTGTTTTGAAACTGTTCATTTTTCACCCAAATGCGGTTCTCAAAAATTGTTTTGCCTACATTTTTCTATTGCTATTATTATTTTTTCCAGAGTAAGACGAAAAAGCAAACATCCATGAAATAGGTAAACACTGCTACAGCGCTTGAACTGTCTCAACAAACGTTCAGCTCTAAAACGTGTACATTGAAAGTCTATTAACATCTTTAACACAATCATGTGTGTTCCAATAGCGGCTATTCCACATGGTGATCAATAAAGTGAATGCTGGCTTTGTTCACATATTAGCAAGACGTTTTCAGGATTCACGCATATTCTGAACAAGCACACTAGAATATGGTAATGAAAGGACAGGAAAATAACAGGTTTATTGGCTTTGGTCTTGTATCGTCACCCTGACTACTGTCAGGTAAGGAAGTGGCATTAATCAAAACGTAATTATGTAAGGTTACCAATGCGCAAATACGAAGCATATTAAAACTTCTTCACAATCTTAAATCTTCCCACATGCATTTCAAACACTTACTGATAAGTACGGCCCTTTCCCAATGTAACTGCTTTGTTTGAACACCAAAGATGGCTTGGATATTTATGAAACCACGATACTATTGTTCCCACTTTCTTTAGAACTACCAAATGTGCGCTTCCCATGTCAGCCCTAGTGGCCTAATGGCTAAGGCCACTGGCCTCCTAAGCCAGGGATAGTGGGTTCGAGTCCCATCTGGGGTGGGGTTTTGTTATAAAATCGAACATAATTGTGTTATGTTTTATTGGCATGTGATATTTTGTAGATCTTGTTATCTGCTAAGTCCGCTCACGCTAGCCACAACGTGCTTGAGTGCTGTGGCAGCAGCCATGAAGCAAGTCAGTTTTTCAGTTGAAATCAAGATCTACTTTGTTTTTTGTGTATGGGTGGTTTGAAAAGATCACTTAAATTGTTACGTATTTTGAAATAAAGATGTATTCATTATTATGAACGTTGACAGAAAGGATATTGTATTTACATTTCCCACGTGTGCTTGCCTTGTATAAATCGATGGAGTTTCAACAAAGGCATTTGACTTCGGTTCATGTTAGCCTATACTGCCATCTGCAGCATTACCGCGGGTGTCTTTTACTTCTTTTGACAATAATATGGATCATTTCACAGTCCAATGTAAGAACATGTAGTCGTGGCCGAGTGGTTAAGGCGATGGACTAGAAATCCATTGGGGTTTCCCCGCGCAGGTTCAATCCTGCCGACTACGTAAGCTTTCTTTTTAATTGTATGTGTTCATTCCTAATACATGTTTAAAGATGAGGAATCTGAAATATTACTGGTTCTACTTCATATCGCACCGGTTCATTTAGTTAAAGAATGTTCATTTTGGCACCATTCCAAATGCTGTGGTTTCTTTAAAGAAGAAAAGTCATGGCCCGTACGGGGATCGAACCCGCGACCTTGGCGTTATTAGCACCACGCTCTAACCAACTGAGCTAACCGGCCACACACATGGAGCGCGTTAATAAAACCCGAGAAAAACAAGGCCTGCGGACATTATGATTACCAAGATGTTATGTTAAACTCAACAATAACACATTCAAAGTATTGGAAAGGCATAATTAGAGGTCTCATCTTTATGAGGCAGTTTAGCAGTGTGAAGAAAGTGGCGAGGTGCGGGCTTGCGGTGACTTTCTCTCATTTAAAAAGCTGTGATTTGAATACTAAAAAGAAAAACATGTAAAATTACCAAGCATTCGGTGGACGTTTTAGAAATAAATTAACAAGAACTGTTGTCAGAAGTGGGGTTCGAGCCCACGCCTCCATGGAGACTGCGAACTGACCACAGCGCCTTAGACCGCTCGGCCATCCTGACTTACACCGACGACTTTGCACAACGCTGCAGCACACTGCTGAACCTCCCATGTCTGACGCTGCAGTAAATCACCTGGCGTGTGCGTGTACTTGTTCTTTTTCTGTTTATATTAAGGAGGGCGACAGGTTTTGTCGCATTTTGTATGGAATCACAAGGACACTCCTCTTACTGAAAGAAAATATACTGCAAACAGAGCGATCGCTTCACGGTTTGAATCAAAATCAGAACAGTCTGTTAGCAAATGAACTTCATCAAAAAACCACAAAGGCATTACATAAATGTTACAGATATATTTCGTAGACAGAACAGTTGTAACATATTTGAGTACATTTCTAAACAATCTGCTAATAACAGACATAATCTCAAAGCGCTATAATTTATTTTCAGATCTTATGAAAGACAAGTATGGTTGCGCATTATATCACAGAAAACAGGATAATCCTAGCGCTTCATTTAATCCCTCGGGTTGTACCATATGGAGATAGAAGATCCATTTGGATTCACATTGTAATAGTTTTTGATCGAGATTATCACGTCCTCGAGCTTGAAATATTTTTTGTATGCTGCGGTATTTCAGATCTGAAATGGAATGTTTGGCATCTACGAAATGTCTAGCTAGTGGTGAATGGATATCTTTTCTCCTAATTGAACTTTTATGCTTGCTCATCAATGCGCAATCGTCACTGTCTAGTAGTTTTACCAACATATTGCAAATGGCAAGGACAAAAAAACAAATAAATGACATGCGTTGAAGCACAGGTCATCACTTGTAAGACACTGTACTCTTTTTTCGTTGTATGGCTTGTAAAACGCAAACGCATTATCACAGGCGGCACAATTACGACATGGAAAATAATCCAGTAGATTTGTCCAGTACACCTAGATCTCTCGAACATGTCAATGAGTCAGCCCTTAATAAACACTGTCCGTGTTCATTTCTGTGTATATGACATTGTCTATAACCAATATCTGTTATGTAAGCGTATTGGTATGAAACCAATCGCAATTAATGCGATCCGTGTTTTCAGTCAGTTTGATAGTTTTAATCAATCATCGAAAAAGCAGCAGTGCTTTGCAACTGTAGTTCATCTTTCTTACGTTTTGGTAAGACACCCACTCAGAACGTGTCCGCTTCCTCCAGCCCCCTAAGGAACACTGGAGCGGTCATCAATAACAGCGAGCAGTTGGTCAAAAACAACACTCGCTGTCTTCTTCACGCTCAAAAACGAACACTCTCACTCTTCCTCGTGGGTAGCGAGCCCAAACACTTTCAAAACGCATTTCGCTAGCAAATCACTATAGAAATGATCCCTGAAAGTATTGTTTTATGGGCAAGTGGCCGACCGTCTCCCTCCAACTCTGAGTGGCACCGGTAGCTGTGCCGGTGACAAATAAACAGGAGCACTTTCATATAATGCAATTGCTGTAGCCCAGTGAGTTGTTACAATAACATTTCAAACTCATTCCAGACTGCAGGCGGTTAAAAGCTTAATTGGGTTCAATTTTTTGGTATGATTTAAAAAGTACGAGCCAGTTGCCTCATTTGCATTGCCTGCCTTCCTCCTTTGCACTGTGACGTCTATCAAATGTGTGCTTAAAATCTGATGAATACGATTCCCATTTGAACCGTAAATATTTTAATTATACGCATACAGTGTTCTGTTGGGCTCCGAGGGTGTTATCTAATAAAACAACGTAATCGGTGAGCGCGTTCGGCTTAACCAAAACGTTGCTGTTTCAAGCCCACGCAGGGACGAGGCATTCTTTTTGTCAATCGCCTTTCTGTCAAGCCAGTAAACCTGTATATAATAAGAAACATTCAACAGCTCGGAAACACCATAATAGAATCCAATGCGTTTACAAATGTGTTTTGAAACTGTTCATTTTTCACCCAAATGCGGTTCTCAAAAATTGTTTTGCCTACATTTTTCTATTGCTATTATTATTTTTTCCAGAGTAAGACGAAAAAGCAAACATCCATGAAATAGGTAAACACTGCTACAGCGTTTGAACTGTCTCAACAAACGTTCAGCTCTAAAACGTGTACATTGAAAGTCTATTAACATCTTTAACACAATCATGTGTGTTCCAATAGCGGCTATTCCACATGGTGATCAATAAAGTGAATGCTGGCTTTGTTCACATATTAGCAAGACGTTTTCAGGATTCACGCATATTCTGAACAAGCACACTAGAATATGGTAATGAAAGGACAGGAAAATAACAGGTTTATTGGCTTTGGTCTTGTATCGTCACCCTGACTACTGTCAGGTAAGGAAGTGGCATTAATCAAAACGTAATTATGTAAGGTTACCAATGCGCAAATACGAAGCATATTAAAACTTCTTCACAATCTTAAATCTTCCCACATGCATTTCAAACACTTACTGATAAGTACGGCCCTTTCCCAATGTAACTGCTTTGTTTGAACACCAAAGATGGCTTGGATATTTATGAAACCACGATACTATTGTTCCCACTTTCTTTAGAACTACCAAATGTGCGCTTCCCATGTCAGCCCTAGTGGCCTAATGGCTAAGGCCACTGGCCTCCTAAGCCAGGGATAGTGGGTTCGAGTCCCATCTGGGGTGGGGTTTTGTTATAAAATCGAACATAATTGTGTTATGTTTTATTGGCATGTGATATTTTGTAGATCTTGTTATCTGCTAAGTCCGCTCACGCTAGCCACAACGTGCTTGAGTGCTGTGGCAGCAGCCATGAAGCAAGTCAGTTTTTCAGTTGAAATCAAGATCTACTTTGTTTTTTGTGTATGGGTGGTTTGAAAAGATCACTTAAATTGTTACGTATTTTGAAATAAAGATGTATTCATTATTATGAACGTTGACAGAAAGGATATTGTATTTACATTTCCCACGTGTGCTTGCCTTGTATAAATCGATGGAGTTTCAACAAAGGCATTTGACTTCGGTTCATGTTAGCCTATACTGCCATCTGCAGCATTACCGCGGGTGTCTTTTACTTCTTTTGACAATAATATGGATCATTTCACAGTCCAATGTAAGAACATGTAGTCGTGGCCGAGTGGTTAAGGCGATGGACTAGAAATCCATTGGGGTTTCCCCGCGCAGGTTCGAATCCTGCCGACTACGTAAGCTTTCTTTTTAATTGTATGTGTTCATTCCTAATACATGTTTAAAGATGAGGAATTTGAAATATTACTGGTTCTACTTCATATCGCACCGGTTCATTTTGTTAAAGAATGTTCATTTTGGCACCATTCCAAATGCTGTGGTTTCTTTAAAGAAGAAAAGTCATGGCCCGTACGGGGATCGAACCCGCGACCTTGGCGTTATTAGCACCACGCTCTAACCAACTGAGCTAACCGGCCACACACATGGAGCGCGTTAATAAAACCCGAGAAAAACAAGGCCTGTGGACATTATGATTACCAAGATGTTATGTTAAACTCAACAATAACACATTCAAAGTATTGGAAAGGCATAATTAGAGGTCTCATCTTTATGAGGCAGTTTAGCAGTGTGAAGAAAGTGGCGAGGTGCGGGCTTGCGGTGACTTTCTCTCATTTAAAAAGCTGTGATTTGAATACTAAAAAGAAAAACATGTAAAATTACCAAGCATTCGGTGGACGTTTTAGAAATAAATTAACAAGAACTGTTGTCAGAAGTGGGGTTCGAGCCCACGCCTCCATGGAGACTGCGACCTGACCACAGCGCCTTAGACCGCTCGGCCATCCTGACTTACACCGACGACTTTGCACAACGCTGCAGCACACTGCTGAACCTCCCATGTCTGACGCTGCAGTAAATCACCTGGCGTGTGCGTGTACTTGTTCTTTTTCTGTTTATATTAAGGAGGGCGACAGGTTTTGTCGCATTTTGTATGGAATCACAAGGACACTCCTCTTACTGAAAGAAAATATACTGCAAACAGAGCGATCGCTTCACGGTTTGAATCAAAATCAGAACAGTCTGTTAGCAAATGAACTTCATCAAAAAACCACAAAGGCATTACATAAATGTTACAGATATATTTCGTAGACAGAACAGTTGTAACATATTTGAGTACATTTCTAAACAATCTGCTAATAACAGACATAATCTCAAAGCGCTATAATTTATTTTCAGATCTTATGAAAGACAAGTATGGTTGCGCATTATATCACAGAAAACAGGATAATCCTAGCGCTTCATTTAATCCCTCGGGTTGTACCATATGGAGATAGAAGATCCATTTGGATTCACATTGTAATAGTTTTTGATCGAGATTATCACGTCCTCGAGCTTGAAATATTTTTTGTATGCTGCGGTATTTCAGATCTGAAATGGAATGTTTGGCATCTACGAAATGTCTAGCTAGTGGTGAATGGATATCTTTTCTCCTAATTGAACTTTTATGCTTGCTCATCAATGCGCAATCGTCACTGTCTAGTAGTTTTACCAACATATTGCAAATGGCAAGGACAAAAAAACAAATAAATGACATGCGTTGAAGCACAGGTCATCACTTGTAAGACACTGTACTCTTTTTTCGTTGTATGGCTTGTAAAACGCAAACGCATTATCACAGGCGGCACAATTACGACATGGAAAATAATCCAGTAGATTTGTCCAGTACACCTAGATCTCTCGAACATGTCAATGAGTCAGCCCTTAATAAACACTGTCCGTGTTCATTTCTGTGTATATGACATTGTCTATAACCAATATCTGTTATGTAAGCGTATTGGTATGAAACCAATCGCAATTAATGCGATCCGTGTTTTCAGTCAGTTTGATAGTTTTAATCAATCATCGAAAAAGCAGCAGTGCTTTGCAACTGTAGTTCATCTTTCTTACGTTTTGGTAAGACACCCACTCAGAACGTGTCCGCTTCCTCCAGCCCCCTAAGGAACACTGGAGCGGTCATCAATAACAGCGAGCAGTTGGTCAAAAACAACACTCGCTGTCTTCTTCACGCTCAAAAACGAACACTCTCACTCTTCCTCGTGGGTAGCGAGCCCAAACACTTTCAAAACGCATTTCGCTAGCAAATCACTATAGAAATGATCCCTGAAAGTATTGTTTTATGGGCAAGTGGCCGACCGTCTCCCTCCAACTCTGAGTGGCACCGGTAGCTGTGCCGGTGACAAATAAACAGGAGCACTTTCATATAATGCAATTGCTGTAGCCCAGTGAGTTGTTACAATAACATTTCAAACTCATTCCAGACTGCAGGCGGTTAAAAGCTTAATTGGGTTCAATTTTTTGGTATGATTTAAAAAGTACGAGCCAGTTGCCTCATTTGCATTGCCTGCCTTCCTCCTTTGCACTGTGACGTCTATCAAATGTGTGCTTAAAATCTGATGAATACGATTCCCATTTGAACCGTAAATATTTTAATTATACGCATACAGTGTTCTGTTGGGCTCCGAGGGTGTTATCTAATAAAACAACGTAATCGGTGAGCGCGTTCGGCTTAACCAAAACGTTGCTGTTTCAAGCCCACGCAGGGACGAGGCATTCTTTTTGTCAATCGCCTTTCTGTCAAGCCAGTAAACCTGTATATAATAAGAAACATTCAACAGCTCGGAAACACCATAATAGAATCCAATGCGTTTACAAATGTGTTTTGAAACTGTTCATTTTTCACCCAAATGCGGTTCTCAAAAATTGTTTTGCCTACATTTTTCTATTGCTATTATTATTTTTTCCAGAGTAAGACGAAAAAGCAAACATCCATGAAATAGGTAAACACTGCTACAGCGTTTGAACTGTCTCAACAAACGTTCAGCTCTAAAACGTGTACATTGAAAGTCTATTAACATCTTTAACACAATCATGTGTGTTCCAATAGCGGCTATTCCACATGGTGATCAATAAAGTGAATGCTGGCTTTGTTCACATATTAGCAAGACGTTTTCAGGATTCACGCATATTCTGAACAAGCACACTAGAATATGGTAATGAAAGGACAGGAAAATAACAGGTTTATTGGCTTTGGTCTTGTATCGTCACCCTGACTACTGTCAGGTAAGGAAGTGGCATTAATCAAAACGTAATTATGTAAGGTTACCAATGCGCAAATACGAAGCATATTAAAACTTCTTCACAATCTTAAATCTTCCCACATGCATTTCAAACACTTACTGATAAGTACGGCCCTTTCCCAATGTAACTGCTTTGTTTGAACACCAAAGATGGCTTGGATATTTATGAAACCACGATACTATTGTTCCCACTTTCTTTAGAACTACCAAATGTGCGCTTCCCATGTCAGCCCTAGTGGCCTAATGGCTAAGGCCACTGGCCTCCTAAGCCAGGGATAGTGGGTTCGAGTCCCATCTGGGGTGGGGTTTTGTTATAAAATCGAACATAATTGTGTTATGTTTTATTGGCATGTGATATTTTGTAGATCTTGTTATCTGCTAAGTCCGCTCACGCTAGCCACAACGTGCTTGAGTGCTGTGGCAGCAGCCATGAAGCAAGTCAGTTTTTCAGTTGAAATCAAGATCTACTTTGTTTTTTGTGTATGGGTGGTTTGAAAAGATCACTTAAATTGTTACGTATTTTGAAATAAAGATGTATTCATTATTATGAACGTTGACAGAAAGGATATTGTATTTACATTTCCCACGTGTGCTTGCCTTGTATAAATCGATGGAGTTTCAACAAAGGCATTTGACTTCGGTTCATGTTAGCCTATACTGCCATCTGCAGCATTACCGCGGGTGTCTTTTACTTCTTTTGACAATAATATGTATCATTTCACAGTCCAATGTAAGAACATGTAGTCGTGGCCGAGTGGTTAAGGCGATGGACTAGAAATCCATTGGGGTTTCCCCGCGCAGGTTCGAATCCTGCCGACTACGTAAGCTTTCTTTTTAATTGTATGTGTTCATTCCTAATACATGTTTAAAGATGAGGAATCTGAAATATTACTGGTTCTACTTCATATCGCACCGGTTCATTTAGTTAAAGAATGTTCATTTTGGCACCATTCCAAATGCTGTGGTTTCTTTAAAGAAGAAAAGTCATGGCCCGTACGGGGATCGAACCCGCGACCTTGGCGTTATTAGCACCACGCTCTAACCAACTGAGCTAACCGGCCACACACATGGAGCGCGTTAATAAAACCCGAGAAAAACAAGGCCTGCGGACATTATGATTACCAAGATGTTATGTTAAACTCAACAATAACACATTCAAAGTATTGGAAAGGCATAATTAGAGGTCTCATCTTTATGAGGCAGTTTAGCAGTGTGAAGAAAGTGGCGAGGTGCGGGCTTGCGGTGACTTTCTCTCATTTAAAAAGCTGTGATTTGAATACTAAAAAGAAAAACATGTAAAATTACCAAGCATTCGGTGGACGTTTTAGAAATAAATTAACAAGAACTGTTGTCAGAAGTGGGGTTCGAGCCCACGCCTCCATGGAGACTGCGACCTGACCACAGCGCCTTAGACCGCTCGGCCATCCTGACTTACACCGACGACTTTGCACAACGCTGCAGCACACTGCTGAACCTCCCATGTCTGACGCTGCAGTAAATCACCTGGCGTGTGCGTGTACTTGTTCTTTTTCTGTTTATATTAAGGAGGGCGACAGGTTTTGTCGCATTTTGTATGGAATCACAAGGACACTCCTCTTACTGAAAGAAAATATACTGCAAACAGAGCGATCGCTTCACGGTTTGAATCAAAATCAGAACAGTCTGTTAGCAAATGAACTTCATCAAAAAACCACAAAGGCATTACATAAATGTTACAGATATATTTCGTAGACAGAACAGTTGTAACATATTTGAGTACATTTCTAAACAATCTGCTAATAACAGACATAATCTCAAAGCGCTATAATTTATTTTCAGATCTTATGAAAGACAAGTATGGTTGCGCATTATATCACAGAAAACAGGATAATCCTAGCGCTTCATTTAATCCCTCGGGTTGTACCATATGGAGATAGAAGATCCATTTGGATTCACATTGTAATAGTTTTTGATCGAGATTATCACGTCCTCGAGCTTGAAATATTTTTTGTATGCTGCGGTATTTCAGATCTGAAATGGAATGTTTGGCATCTACGAAATGTCTAGCTAGTGGTGAATGGATATCTTTTCTCCTAATTGAACTTTTATGCTTGCTCATCAATGCGCAATCGTCACTGTCTAGTAGTTTTACCAACATATTGCAAATGGCAAGGACAAAAAAACAAATAAATGACATGCGTTGAAGCACAGGTCATCACTTGTAAGACACTGTACTCTTTTTTCGTTGTATGGCTTGTAAAACGCAAACGCATTATCACAGGCGGCACAATTACGACATGGAAAATAATCCAGTAGATTTGTCCAGTACACCTAGATCTCTCGAACATGTCAATGAATCAGCCCTTAATAAACACTGTCCGTGTTCATTTCTGTGTATATGACATTGTCTATAACCAATATCTGTTATGTAAGCGTATTGGTATGAAACCAATCGCAATTAATGCGATCCGTGTTTTCAGTCAGTTTGATAGTTTTAATCAATCATCGAAAAAGCAGCAGTGCTTTGCAACTGTAGTTCATCTTTCTTACGTTTTGGTAAGACACCCACTCAGAACGTGTCCGCTTCCTCCAGCCCCCTAAGGAACACTGGAGCGGTCATCAATAACAGCGAGCAGTTGGTCAAAAACAACACTCGCTGTCTTCTTCACGCTCAAAAACGAACACTCTCACTCTTCCTCGTGGGTAGCGAGCCCAAACACTTTCAAAACGCATTTCGCTAGCAAATCACTATAGAAATGATCCCTGAAAGTATTGTTTTATGGGCAAGTGGCCGACCGTCTCCCTCCAACTCTGAGTGGCACCGGTAGCTGTGCCGGTGACAAATAAACAGGAGCACTTTCATATAATGCAATTGCTGTAGCCCAGTGAGTTGTTACAATAACATTTCAAACTCATTCCAGACTGCAGGCGGTTAAAAGCTTAATTGGGTTCAATTTTTTGGTATGATTTAAAAAGTACGAGCCAGTTGCCTCATTTGCATTGCCTGCCTTCCTCCTTTGCACTGTGACGTCTATCAAACGTGTGCTTAAAATCTGATGAATACGATTCCCATTTGAACCGTAAATATTTTAATTATACGCATACAGTGTTCTGTTGGGCTCCGAGGGTGTTATCTAATAAAACAACGTAATCGGTGAGCGCGTTCGGCTTAACCAAAACGTTGCTGTTTCAAGCCCACGCAGGGACGAGGCATTCTTTTTGTCAATCGCCTTTCTGTCAAGCCAGTAAACCTGTATATAATAAGAAACATTCAACAGCTCGGAAACACCATAATAGAATCCAATGCGTTTACAAATGTGTTTTGAAACTGTTCATTTTTCACCCAAATGCGGTTCTCAAAAATTGTTTTGCCTACATTTTTCTATTGCTATTATTATTTTTTCCAGAGTAAGACGAAAAAGCAAACATCCATGAAATAGGTAAACACTGCTACAGCGCTTGAACTGTCTCAACAAACGTTCAGCTCTAAAACGTGTACATTGAAAGTCTATTAACATCTTTAACACAATCATGTGTGTTCCAATAGCGGCTATTCCACATGGTGATCAATAAAGTGAATGCTGGCTTTGTTCACATATTAGCAAGACGTTTTCAGGATTCACGCATATTCTGAACAAGCACACTAGAATATGGTAATGAAAGGACAGGAAAATAACAGGTTTATTGGCTTTGGTCTTGTATCGTCACCCTGACTACTGTCAGGTAAGGAAGTGGCATTAATCAAAACGTAATTATGTAAGGTTACCAATGCGCAAATACGAAGCATATTAAAACTTCTTCACAATCTTAAATCTTCCCACATGCATTTCAAACACTTACTGATAAGTACGGCCCTTTCCCAATGTAACTGCTTTGTTTGAACACCAAAGATGGCTTGGATATTTATGAAACCACGATACTATTGTTCCCACTTTCTTTAGAACTACCAAATGTGCGCTTCCCATGTCAGCCCTAGTGGCCTAATGGCTAAGGCCACTGGCCTCCTAAGCCAGGGATAGTGGGTTCGAGTCCCATCTGGGGTGGGGTTTTGTTATAAAATCGAACATAATTGTGTTATGTTTTATTGGCATGTGATATTTTGTAGATCTTGTTATCTGCTAAGTCCGCTCACGCTAGCCACAACGTGCTTGAGTGCTGTGGCAGCAGCCATGAAGCAAGTCAGTTTTTCAGTTGAAATCAAGATCTACTTTGTTTTTTGTGTATGGGTGGTTTGAAAAGATCACTTAAATTGTTACGTATTTTGAAATAAAGATGTATTCATTATTATGAACGTTGACAGAAAGGATATTGTATTTACATTTCCCACGTGTGCTTGCCTTGTATAAATCGATGGAGTTTCAACAAAGGCATTTGACTTCGGTTCATGTTAGCCTATACTGCCATCTGCAGCATTACCGCGGGTGTCTTTTACTTCTTTTGACAATAATATGGATCATTTCACAGTCCAATGTAAGAACATGTAGTCGTGGCCGAGTGGTTAAGGCGATGGACTAGAAATCCATTGGGGTTTCCCCGCGCAGGTTCGAATCCTGCCGACTACGTAAGCTTTCTTTTTAATTGTATGTGTTCATTCCTAATACATGTTTAAAGATGAGGAATCTGAAATATTACTGGTTCTACTTCATATCGCACCGGTTCATTTAGTTAAAGAATGTTCATTTTGGCACCATTCCAAATGCTGTGGTTTCTTTAAAGAAGAAAAGTCATGGCCCGTACGGGGATCGAACCCGCGACCTTGGCGTTATTAGCACCACGCTCTAACCAACTGAGCTAACCAGCCACACACATGGAGCGCGTTAATAAAACCCGAGAAAAACAAGGCCTGCGGACATTATGATTACCAAGATGTTATGTTAAACTCAACAATAACACATTCAAAGTATTGGAAAGGCATAATTAGAGGTCTCATCTTTATGAGGCAGTTTAGCAGTGTGAAGAAAGTGGCGAGGTGCGGGCTTGCGGTGACTTTCTCTCATTTAAAAAGCTGTGATTTGAATACTAAAAAGAAAAACATGTAAAATTACCAAGCATTCGGTGGACGTTTTAGAAATAAATTAACAAGAACTGTTGTCAGAAGTGGGGTTCGAGCCCACGCCTCCATGGAGACTGCGAACTGACCACAGCGCCTTAGACCGCTCGGCCATCCTGACTTACACCGACGACTTTGCACAACGCTGCAGCACACTGCTGAACCTCCCATGTCTGACGCTGCAGTAAATCACCTGGCGTGTGCGTGTACTTGTTCTTTTTCTGTTTATATTAAGGAGGGCGACAGGTTTTGTCGCATTTTGTATGGAATCACAAGGACACTCCTCTTACTGAAAGAAAATATACTGCAAACAGAGCGATCGCTTCACGGTTTGAATCAAAATCAGAACAGTCTGTTAGCAAATGAACTTCATCAAAAAACCACAAAGGCATTACATAAATGTTACAGATATATTTCGTAGACAGAACAGTTGTAACATATTTGAGTACATTTCTAAACAATCTGCTAATAACAGACATAATCTCAAAGCGCTATAATTTATTTTCAGATCTTATGAAAGACAAGTATGGTTGCGCATTATATCACAGAAAACAGGATAATCCTAGCGCTTCATTTAATCCCTCGGGTTGTACCATATGGAGATAGAAGATCCATTTGGATTCACATTGTAATAGTTTTTGATCGAGATTATCACGTCCTCGAGCTTGAAATATTTTTTGTATGCTGCGGTATTTCAGATCTGAAATGGAATGTTTGGCATCTACGAAATGTCTAGCTAGTGGTGAATGGATATCTTTTCTCCTAATTGAACTTTTATGCTTGCTCATCAATGCGCAATCGTCACTGTCTAGTAGTTTTACCAACATATTGCAAATGGCAAGGACAAAAAAACAAATAAATGACATGCGTTGAAGCACAGGTCATCACTTGTAAGACACTGTACTCTTTTTTCGTTGTATGGCTTGTAAAACGCAAACGCATTATCACAGGCGGCACAATTACGACATGGAAAATAATCCAGTAGATTTGTCCAGTACACCTAGATCTCTCGAACATGTCAATGAGTCAGCCCTTAATAAACACTGTCCGTGTTCATTTCTGTGTATATGACATTGTCTATAACCAATATCTGTTATGTAAGCGTATTGGTATGAAACCAATCGCAATTAATGCGATCCGTGTTTTCAGTCAGTTTGATAGTTTTAATCAATCATCGAAAAAGCAGCAGTGCTTTGCAACTGTAGTTCATCTTTCTTACGTTTTGGTAAGACACCCACTCAGAACGTGTCCGCTTCCTCCAGCCCCCTAAGGAACACTGGAGCGGTCATCAATAACAGCGAGCAGTTGGTCAAAAACAACACTCGCTGTCTTCTTCACGCTCAAAAACGAACACTCTCACTCTTCCTCGTGGGTAGCGAGCCCAAACACTTTCAAAACGCATTTCGCTAGCAAATCACTATAGAAATGATCCCTGAAAGTATTGTTTTATGGGCAAGTGGCCGACCGTCTCCCTCCAACTCTGAGTGGCACCGGTAGCTGTGCCGGTGACAAATAAACAGGAGCACTTTCATATAATGCAATTGCTGTAGCCCAGTGAGTTGTTACAATAACATTTCAAACTCATTCCAGACTGCAGGCGGTTAAAAGCTTAATTGGGTTCAATTTTTTGGTATGATTTAAAAAGTACGAGCCAGTTGCCTCATTTGCATTGCCTGCCTTCCTCCTTTGCACTGTGACGTCTATCAAATGTGTGCTTAAAATCTGATGAATACGATTCCCATTTGAACCGTAAATATTTTAATTATACGCATACAGTGTTCTGTTGGGCTCCGAGGGTGTTATCTAATAAAACAACGTAATCGGTGAGCGCGTTCGGCTTAACCAAAACGTTGCTGTTTCAAGCCCACGCAGGGACGAGGCATTCTTTTTGTCAATCGCCTTTCTGTCAAGCCAGTAAACCTGTATATAATAAGAAACATTCAACAGCTCGGAAACACCATAATAGAATCCAATGCGTTTACAAATGTGTTTTGAAACTGTTCATTTTTCACCCAAATGCGGTTCTCAAAAATTGTTTTGCCTACATTTTTCTATTGCTATTATTATTTTTTCCAGAGTAAGACGAAAAAGCAAACATCCATGAAATAGGTAAACACTGCTACAGCGTTTGAACTGTCTCAACAAACGTTCAGCTCTAAAACGTGTACATTGAAAGTCTATTAACATCTTTAACACAATCATGTGTGTTCCAATAGCGGCTATTCCACATGGTGATCAATAAAGTGAATGCTGGCTTTGTTCACATATTAGCAAGACGTTTTCAGGATTCACGCATATTCTGAACAAGCACACTAGAATATGGTAATGAAAGGACAGGAAAATAACAGGTTTATTGGCTTTGGTCTTGTATCGTCACCCTGACTACTGTCAGGTAAGGAAGTGGCATTAATCAAAACGTAATTATGTAAGGTTACCAATGCGCAAATACGAAGCATATTAAAACTTCTTCACAATCTTAAATCTTCCCACATGCATTTCAAACACTTACTGATAAGTACGGCCCTTTCCCAATGTAACTGCTTTGTTTGAACACCAAAGATGGCTTGGATATTTATGAAACCACGATACTATTGTTCCCACTTTCTTTAGAACTACCAAATGTGCGCTTCCCATGTCAGCCCTAGTGGCCTAATGGCTAAGGCCACTGGCCTCCTAAGCCAGGGATAGTGGGTTCGAGTCCCATCTGGGGTGGGGTTTTGTTATAAAATCGAACATAATTGTGTTATGTTTTATTGGCATGTGATATTTTGTAGATCTTGTTATCTGCTAAGTCCGCTCACGCTAGCCACAACGTGCTTGAGTGCTGTGGCAGCAGCCATGAAGCAAGTCAGTTTTTCAGTTGAAATCAAGATCTACTTTGTTTTTTGTGTATGGGTGGTTTGAAAAGATCACTTAAATTGTTACGTATTTTGAAATAAAGATGTATTCATTATTATGAACGTTGACAGAAAGGATATTGTATTTACATTTCCCACGTGTGCTTGCCTTGTATAAATCGATGGAGTTTCAACAAAGGCATTTGACTTCGGTTCATGTTAGCCTATACTGCCATCTGCAGCATTACCGCGGGTGTCTTTTACTTCTTTTGACAATAATATGGATCATTTCACAGTCCAATGTAAGAACATGTAGTCGTGGCCGAGTGGTTAAGGCGATGGACTAGAAATCCATTGGGGTTTCCCCGCGCAGGTTCGAATCCTGCCGACTACGTAAGCTTTCTTTTTAATTGTATGTGTTCATTCCTAATACATGTTTAAAGATGAGGAATCTGAAATATTACTGGTTCTACTTCATATCGCACCGGTTCATTTAGTTAAAGAATGTTCATTTTGGCACCATTCCAAATGCTGTGGTTTCTTTAAAGAAGAAAAGTCATGGCCCGTACGGGGATCGAACCCGCGACCTTGGCGTTATTAGCACCACGCTCTAACCAACTGAGCTAACCGGCCACACACATGGAGCGCGTTAATAAAACCCGAGAAAAACAAGGCCTGCGGACATTATGATTACCAAGATGTTATGTTAAACTCAACAATAACACATTCAAAGTATTGGAAAGGCATAATTAGAGGTCTCATCTTTATGAGGCAGTTTAGCAGTGTGAAGAAAGTGGCGAGGTGCGGGCTTGCGGTGACTTTCTCTCATTTAAAAAGCTGTGATTTGAATACTAAAAAGAAAAACATGTAAAATTACCAAGCATTCGGTGGACGTTTTAGAAATAAATTAACAAGAACTGTTGTCAGAAGTGGGGTTCGAGCCCACGCCTCCATGGAGACTGCGACCTGACCACAGCGCCTTAGACCGCTCGGCCATCCTGACTTACACCGACGACTTTGCACAACGCTGCAGCACACTGCTGAACCTCCCATGTCTGACGCTGCAGTAAATCACCTGGCGTGTGCGTGTACTTGTTCTTTTTCTGTTTATATTAAGGAGGGCGACAGGTTTTGTCGCATTTTGTATGGAATCACAAGGACACTCCTCTTACTGAAAGAAAATATACTGCAAACAGAGCGATCGCTTCACGGTTTGAATCAAAATCAGAACAGTCTGTTAGCAAATGAACTTCATCAAAAAACCACAAAGGCATTACATAAATGTTACAGATATATTTCGTAGACAGAACAGTTGTAACATATTTGAGTACATTTCTAAACAATCTGCTAATAACAGACATAATCTCAAAGCGCTATAATTTATTTTCAGATCTTATGAAAGACAAGTATGGTTGCGCATTATATCACAGAAAACAGGATAATCCTAGCGCTTCATTTAATCCCTCGGGTTGTACCATATGGAGATAGAAGATCCATTTGGATTCACATTGTAATAGTTTTTGATCGAGATTATCACGTCCTCGAGCTTGAAATATTTTTTGTATGCTGCGGTATTTCAGATCTGAAATGGAATGTTTGGCATCTACGAAATGTCTAGCTAGTGGTGAATGGATATCTTTTCTCCTAATTGAACTTTTATGCTTGCTCATCAATGCGCAATCGTCACTGTCTAGTAGTTTTACCAACATATTGCAAATGGCAAGGACAAAAAAACAAATAAATGACATGCGTTGAAGCACAGGTCATCACTTGTAAGACACTGTACTCTTTTTTCGTTGTATGGCTTGTAAAACGCAAACGCATTATCACAGGCGGCACAATTACGACATGGAAAATAATCCAGTAGATTTGTCCAGTACACCTAGATCTCTCGAACATGTCAATGAGTCAGCCCTTAATAAACACTGTCCGTGTTCATTTCTGTGTATATGACATTGTCTATAACCAATATCTGTTATGTAAGCGTATTGGTATGAAACCAATCGCAATTAATGCGATCCGTGTTTTCAGTCAGTTTGATAGTTTTAATCAATCATCGAAAAAGCAGCAGTGCTTTGCAACTGTAGTTCATCTTTCTTACGTTTTGGTAAGACACCCACTCAGAACGTGTCCGCTTCCTCCAGCCCCCTAAGGAACACTGGAGCGGTCATCAATAACAGCGAGCAGTTGGTCAAAAACAACACTCGCTGTCTTCTTCACGCTCAAAAACGAACACTCTCACTCTTCCTCGTGGGTAGCGAGCCCAAACACTTTCAAAACGCATTTCGCTAGCAAATCACTATAGAAATGATCCCTGAAAGTATTGTTTTATGGGCAAGTGGCCGACCGTCTCCCTCCAACTCTGAGTGGCACCGGTAGCTGTGCCGGTGACAAATAAACAGGAGCACTTTCATATAATGCAATTGCTGTAGCCCAGTGAGTTGTTACAATAACATTTCAAACTCATTCCAGACTGCAGGCGGTTAAAAGCTTAATTGGGTTCAATTTTTTGGTATGATTTAAAAAGTACGAGCCAGTTGCCTCATTTGCATTGCCTGCCTTCCTCCTTTGCACTGTGACGTCTATCAAACGTGTGCTTAAAATCTGATGAATACGATTCCCATTTGAACCGTAAATATTTTAATTATACGCATACAGTGTTCTGTTGGGCTCCGAGGGTGTTATCTAATAAAACAACGTAATCGGTGAGCGCGTTCGGCTTAACCAAAACGTTGCTGTTTCAAGCCCACGCAGGGACGAGGCATTCTTTTTGTCAATCGCCTTTCTGTCAAGCCAGTAAACCTGTATATAATAAGAAACATTCAACAGCTCGGAAACACCATAATAGAATCCAATGCGTTTACAAATGTGTTTTGAAACTGTTCATTTTTCACCCAAATGCGGTTCTCAAAAATTGTTTTGCCTACATTTTTCTATTGCTATTATTATTTTTTCCAGAGTAAGACGAAAAAGCAAACATCCATGAAATAGGTAAACACTGCTACAGCGCTTGAACTGTCTCAACAAACGTTCAGCTCTAAAACGTGTACATTGAAAGTCTATTAACATCTTTAACACAATCATGTGTGTTCCAATAGCGGCTATTCCACATGGTGATCAATAAAGTGAATGCTGGCTTTGTTCACATATTAGCAAGACGTTTTCAGGATTCACGCATATTCTGAACAAGCACACTAGAATATGGTAATGAAAGGACAGGAAAATAACAGGTTTATTGGCTTTGGTCTTGTATCGTCACCCTGACTACTGTCAGGTAAGGAAGTGGCATTAATCAAAACGTAATTATGTAAGGTTACCAATGCGCAAATACGAAGCATATTAAAACTTCTTCACAATCTTAAATCTTCCCACATGCATTTCAAACACTTACTGATAAGTACGGCCCTTTCCCAATGTAACTGCTTTGTTTGAACACCAAAGATGGCTTGGATATTTATGAAACCACGATACTATTGTTCCCACTTTCTTTAGAACTACCAAATGTGCGCTTCCCATGTCAGCCCTAGTGGCCTAATGGCTAAGGCCACTGGCCTCCTAAGCCAGGGATAGTGGGTTCGAGTCCCATCTGGGGTGGGGTTTTGTTATAAAATCGAACATAATTGTGTTATGTTTTATTGGCATGTGATATTTTGTAGATCTTGTTATCTGCTAAGTCCGCTCACGCTAGCCACAACGTGCTTGAGTGCTGTGGCAGCAGCCATGAAGCAAGTCAGTTTTTCAGTTGAAATCAAGATCTACTTTGTTTTTTGTGTATGGGTGGTTTGAAAAGATCACTTAAATTGTTACGTATTTTGAAATAAAGATGTATTCATTATTATGAACGTTGACAGAAAGGATATTGTATTTACATTTCCCACGTGTGCTTGCCTTGTATAAATCGATGGAGTTTCAACAAAGGCATTTGACTTCGGTTCATGTTAGCCTATACTGCCATCTGCAGCATTACCGCGGGTGTCTTTTACTTCTTTTGACAATAATATGGATCATTTCACAGTCCCATGTAAGAACATGTAGTCGTGGCCGAGTGGTTAAGGCGATGGACTAGAAATCCATTGGGGTTTCCCCGCGCAGGTTCGAATCCTGCCGACTACGTAAGCTTTCTTTTTAATTGTATGTGTTCATTCCTAATACATGTTTAAAGATGAGGAATCTGAAATATTACTGGTTCTACTTCATATCGCACCGGTTCATTTAGTTAAAGAATGTTCATTTTGGCACCATTCCAAATGCTGTGGTTTCTTTAAAGAAGAAAAGTCATGGCCCGTACGGGGATCGAACCCGCGACCTTGGCGTTATTAGCACCACGCTCTAACCAACTGAGCTAACCGGCCACACACATGGAGCGCGTTAATAAAACCCGAGAAAAACAAGGCCTGCGGACATTATGATTACCAAGATGTTATGTTAAACTCAACAATAACACATTCAAAGTATTGGAAAGGCATAATTAGAGGTCTCATCTTTATGAGGCAGTTTAGCAGTGTGAAGAAAGTGGCGAGGTGCGGGCTTGCGGTGACTTTCTCTCATTTAAAAAGCTGTGATTTGAATACTAAAAAGAAAAACATGTAAAATTACCAAGCATTCGGTGGACGTTTTAGAAATAAATTAACAAGAACTGTTGTCAGAAGTGGGGTTCGAGCCCACGCCTCCATGGAGACTGCGAACTGACCACAGCGCCTTAGACCGCTCGGCCATCCTGACTTACACCGACGACTTTGCACAACGCTGCAGCACACTGCTGAACCTCCCATGTCTGACGCTGCAGTAAATCACCTGGCGTGTGCGTGTACTTGTTCTTTTTCTGTTTATATTAAGGAGGGCGACAGGTTTTGTCGCATTTTGTATGGAATCACAAGGACACTCCTCTTACTGAAAGAAAATATACTGCAAACAGAGCGATCGCTTCACGGTTTGAATCAAAATCAGAACAGTCTGTTAGCAAATGAACTTCATCAAAAAACCACAAAGGCATTACATAAATGTTACAGATATATTTCGTAGACAGAACAGTTGTAACATATTTGAGTACATTTCTAAACAATCTGCTAATAACAGACATAATCTCAAAGCGCTATAATTTATTTTCAGATCTTATGAAAGACAAGTATGGTTGCGCATTATATCACAGAAAACAGGATAATCCTAGCGCTTCATTTAATCCCTCGGGTTGTACCATATGGAGATAGAAGATCCATTTGGATTCACATTGTAATAGTTTTTGATCGAGATTATCACGTCCTCGAGCTTGAAATATTTTTTGTATGCTGCGGTATTTCAGATCTGAAATGGAATGTTTGGCATCTACGAAATGTCTAGCTAGTGGTGAATGGATATCTTTTCTCCTAATTGAACTTTTATGCTTGCTCATCAATGCGCAATCGTCACTGTCTAGTAGTTTTACCAACATATTGCAAATGGCAAGGACAAAAAAACAAATAAATGACATGCGTTGAAGCACAGGTCATCACTTGTAAGACACTGTACTCTTTTTTCGTTGTATGGCTTGTAAAACGCAAACGCATTATCACAGGCGGCACAATTACGACATGGAAAATAATCCAGTAGATTTGTCCAGTACACCTAGATCTCTCGAACATGTCAATGAGTCAGCCCTTAATAAACACTGTCCGTGTTCATTTCTGTGTATATGACATTGTCTATAACCAATATCTGTTATGTAAGCGTATTGGTATGAAACCAATCGCAATTAATGCGATCCGTGTTTTCAGTCAGTTTGATAGTTTTAATCAATCATCGAAAAAGCAGCAGTGCTTTGCAACTGTAGTTCATCTTTCTTACGTTTTGGTAAGACACCCACTCAGAACGTGTCCGCTTCCTCCAGCCCCCTAAGGAACACTGGAGCGGTCATCAATAACAGCGAGCAGTTGGTCAAAAACAACACTCGCTGTCTTCTTCACGCTCAAAAACGAACACTCTCACTCTTCCTCGTGGGTAGCGAGCCCAAACACTTTCAAAACGCATTTCGCTAGCAAATCACTATAGAAATGATCCCTGAAAGTATTGTTTTATGGGCAAGTGGCCGACCGTCTCCCTCCAACTCTGAGTGGCACCGGTAGCTGTGCCGGTGACAAATAAACAGGAGCACTTTCATATAATGCAATTGCTGTAGCCCAGTGAGTTGTTACAATAACATTTCAAACTCATTCCAGACTGCAGGCGGTTAAAAGCTTAATTGGGTTCAATTTTTTGGTATGATTTAAAAAGTACGAGCCAGTTGCCTCATTTGCATTGCCTGCCTTCCTCCTTTGCACTGTGACGTCTATCAAATGTGTGCTTAAAATCTGATGAATACGATTCCCATTTGAACCGTAAATATTTTAATTATACGCATACAGTGTTCTGTTGGGCTCCGAGGGTGTTATCTAATAAAACAACGTAATCGGTGAGCGCGTTCGGCTTAACCAAAACGTTGCTGTTTCAAGCCCACGCAGGGACGAGGCATTCTTTTTGTCAATCGCCTTTCTGTCAAGCCAGTAAACCTGTATATAATAAGAAACATTCAACAGCTCGGAAACACCATAATAGAATCCAATGCGTTTACAAATGTGTTTTGAAACTGTTCATTTTTCACCCAAATGCGGTTCTCAAAAATTGTTTTGCCTACATTTTTCTATTGCTATTATTATTTTTTCCAGAGTAAGACGAAAAAGCAAACATCCATGAAATAGGTAAACACTGCTACAGCGCTTGAACTGTCTCAACAAACGTTCAGCTCTAAAACGTGTACATTGAAAGTCTATTAACATCTTTAACACAATCATGTGTGTTCCAATAGCGGCTATTCCACATGGTGATCAATAAAGTGAATGCTGGCTTTGTTCACATATTAGCAAGACGTTTTCAGGATTCACGCATATTCTGAACAAGCACACTAGAATATGGTAATGAAAGGACAGGAAAATAACAGGTTTATTGGCTTTGGTCTTGTATCGTCACCCTGACTACTGTCAGGTAAGGAAGTGGCATTAATCAAAACGTAATTATGTAAGGTTACCAATGCGCAAATACGAAGCATATTAAAACTTCTTCACAATCTTAAATCTTCCCACATGCATTTCAAACACTTACTGATAAGTACGGCCCTTTCCCAATGTAACTGCTTTGTTTGAACACCAAAGATGGCTTGGATATTTATGAAACCACGATACTATTGTTCCCACTTTCTTTAGAACTACCAAATGTGCGCTTCCCATGTCAGCCCTAGTGGCCTAATGGCTAAGGCCACTGGCCTCCTAAGCCAGGGATAGTGGGTTCGAGTCCCATCTGGGGTGGGGTTTTGTTATAAAATCGAACATAATTGTGTTATGTTTTATTGGCATGTGATATTTTGTAGATCTTGTTATCTGCTAAGTCCGCTCACGCTAGCCACAACGTGCTTGAGTGCTGTGGCAGCAGCCATGAAGCAAGTCAGTTTTTCAGTTGAAATCAAGATCTACTTTGTTTTTTGTGTATGGGTGGTTTGAAAAGATCACTTAAATTGTTACGTATTTTGAAATAAAGATGTATTCATTATTATGAACGTTGACAGAAAGGATATTGTATTTACATTTCCCACGTGTGCTTGCCTTGTATAAATCGATGGAGTTTCAACAAAGGCATTTGACTTCGGTTCATGTTAGCCTATACTGCCATCTGCAGCATTACCGCGGGTGTCTTTTACTTCTTTTGACAATAATATGGATCATTTCACAGTCCAATGTAAGAACATGTAGTCGTGGCCGAGTGGTTAAGGCGATGGACTAGAAATCCATTGGGGTTTCCCCGCGCAGGTTCGAATCCTGCCGACTACGTAAGCTTTCTTTTTAATTGTATGTGTTCATTCCTAATACATGTTTAAAGATGAGGAATTTGAAATATTACTGGTTCTACTTCATATCGCACCGGTTCATTTTGTTAAAGAATGTTCATTTTGGCACCATTCCAAATGCTGTGGTTTCTTTAAAGAAGAAAAGTCATGACCCGTACGGGGATCGAACCCGCGACCTTGGCGTTATTAGCACCACGCTCTAACCAACTGAGCTAACCGGCCACACACATGGAGCGCGTTAATAAAACCCGAGAAAAACAAGGCCTGCGGACATTATGATTACCAAGATGTTATGTTAAACTCAACAATAACACATTCAAAGTATTGGAAAGGCATAATTAGAGGTCTCATCTTTATGAGGCAGTTTAGCAGTGTGAAGAAAGTGGCGAGGTGCGGGCTTGCGGTGACTTTCTCTCATTTAAAAAGCTGTGATTTGAATACTAAAAAGAAAAACATGTAAAATTACCAAGCATTCGGTGGACGTTTTAGAAATAAATTAACAAGAACTGTTGTCAGAAGTGGGGTTCGAGCCCACGCCTCCATGGAGACTGCGAACTGACCACAGCGCCTTAGACCGCTCGGCCATCCTGACTTACACCGACGACTTTGCACAACGCTGCAGCACACTGCTGAACCTCCCATGTCTGACGCTGCAGTAAATCACCTGGCGTGTGCGTGTACTTGTTCTTTTTCTGTTTATATTAAGGAGGGCGACAGGTTTTGTCGCATTTTGTATGGAATCACAAGGACACTCCTCTTACTGAAAGAAAATATACTGCAAACAGAGCGATCGCTTCACGGTTTGAATCAAAATCAGAACAGTCTGTTAGCAAATGAACTTCATCAAAAAACCACAAAGGCATTACATAAATGTTACAGATATATTTCGTAGACAGAACAGTTGTAACATATTTGAGTACATTTCTAAACAATCTGCTAATAACAGACATAATCTCAAAGCGCTATAATTTATTTTCAGATCTTATGAAAGACAAGTATGGTTGCGCATTATATCACAGAAAACAGGATAATCCTAGCGCTTCATTTAATCCCTCGGGTTGTACCATATGGAGATAGAAGATCCATTTGGATTCACATTGTAATAGTTTTTGATCGAGATTATCACGTCCTCGAGCTTGAAATATTTTTTGTATGCTGCGGTATTTCAGATCTGAAATGGAATGTTTGGCATCTACGAAATGTCTAGCTAGTGGTGAATGGATATCTTTTCTCCTAATTGAACTTTTATGCTTGCTCATCAATGCGCAATCGTCACTGTCTAGTAGTTTTACCAACATATTGCAAATGGCAAGGACAAAAAAACAAATAAATGACATGCGTTGAAGCACAGGTCATCACTTGTAAGACACTGTACTCTTTTTTCGTTGTATGGCTTGTAAAACGCAAACGCATTATCACAGGCGGCACAATTACGACATGGAAAATAATCCAGTAGATTTGTCCAGTACACCTAGATCTCTCGAACATGTCAATGAGTCAGCCCTTAATAAACACTGTCCGTGTTCATTTCTGTGTATATGACATTGTCTATAACCAATATCTGTTATGTAAGCGTATTGGTATGAAACCAATCGCAATTAATGCGATCCGTGTTTTCAGTCAGTTTGATAGTTTTAATCAATCATCGAAAAAGCAGCAGTGCTTTGCAACTGTAGTTCATCTTTCTTACGTTTTGGTAAGACACCCACTCAGAACGTGTCCGCTTCCTCCAGCCCCCTAAGGAACACTGGAGCGGTCATCAATAACAGCGAGCAGTTGGTCAAAAACAACACTCGCTGTCTTCTTCACGCTCAAAAACGAACACTCTCACTCTTCCTCGTGGGTAGCGAGCCCAAACACTTTCAAAACGCATTTCGCTAGCAAATCACTATAGAAATGATCCCTGAAAGTATTGTTTTATGGGCAAGTGGCCGACCGTCTCCCTCCAACTCTGAGTGGCACCGGTAGCTGTGCCGGTGACAAATAAACAGGAGCACTTTCATATAATGCAATTGCTGTAGCCCAGTGAGTTGTTACAATAACATTTCAAACTCATTCCAGACTGCAGGCGGTTAAAAGCTTAATTGGGTTCAATTTTTTGGTATGATTTAAAAAGTACGAGCCAGTTGCCTCATTTGCATTGCCTGCCTTCCTCCTTTGCACTGTGACGTCTATCAAATGTGTGCTTAAAATCTGATGAATACGATTCCCATTTGAACCGTAAATATTTTAATTATACGCATACAGTGTTCTGTTGGGCTCCGAGGGTGTTATCTAATAAAACAACGTAATCGGTGAGCGCGTTCGGCTTAACCAAAACGTTGCTGTTTCAAGCCCACGCAGGGACGAGGCATTCTTTTTGTCAATCGCCTTTCTGTCAAGCCAGTAAACCTGTATATAATAAGAAACATTCAACAGCTCGGAAACACCATAATAGAATCCAATGCGTTTACAAATGTGTTTTGAAACTGTTCATTTTTCACCCAAATGCGGTTCTCAAAAATTGTTTTGCCTACATTTTTCTATTGCTATTATTATTTTTTCCAGAGTAAGACGAAAAAGCAAACATCCATGAAATAGGTAAACACTGCTACAGCGCTTGAACTGTCTCAACAAACGTTCAGCTCTAAAACGTGTACATTGAAAGTCTATTAACATCTTTAACACAATCATGTGTGTTCCAATAGCGGCTATTCCACATGGTGATCAATAAAGTGAATGCTGGCTTTGTTCACATATTAGCAAGACGTTTTCAGGATTCACGCATATTCTGAACAAGCACACTAGAATATGGTAATGAAAGGACAGGAAAATAACAGGTTTATTGGCTTTGGTCTTGTATCGTCACCCTGACTACTGTCAGGTAAGGAAGTGGCATTAATCAAAACGTAATTATGTAAGGTTACCAATGCGCAAATACGAAGCATATTAAAACTTCTTCACAATCTTAAATCTTCCCACATGCATTTCAAACACTTACTGATAAGTACGGCCCTTTCCCAATGTAACTGCTTTGTTTGAACACCAAAGATGGCTTGGATATTTATGAAACCACGATACTATTGTTCCCACTTTCTTTAGAACTACCAAATGTGCGCTTCCCATGTCAGCCCTAGTGGCCTAATGGCTAAGGCCACTGGCCTCCTAAGCCAGGGATAGTGGGTTCGAGTCCCATCTGGGGTGGGGTTTTGTTATAAAATCGAACATAATTGTGTTATGTTTTATTGGCATGTGATATTTTGTAGATCTTGTTATCTGCTAAGTCCGCTCACGCTAGCCACAACGTGCTTGAGTGCTGTGGCAGCAGCCATGAAGCAAGTCAGTTTTTCAGTTGAAATCAAGATCTACTTTGTTTTTTGTGTATGGGTGGTTTGAAAAGATCACTTAAATTGTTACGTATTTTGAAATAAAGATGTATTCATTATTATGAACGTTGACAGAAAGGATATTGTATTTACATTTCCCACGTGTGCTTGCCTTGTATAAATCGATGGAGTTTCAACAAAGGCATTTGACTTCGGTTCATGTTAGCCTATACTGCCATCTGCAGCATTACCGCGGGTGTCTTTTACTTCTTTTGACAATAATATGGATCATTTCACAGTCCAATGTAAGAACATGTAGTCGTGGCCGAGTGGTTAAGGCGATGGACTAGAAATCCATTGGGGTTTCCCCGCGCAGGTTCGAATCCTGCCGACTACGTAAGCTTTCTTTTTAATTGTATGTGTTCATTCCTAATACATGTTTAAAGATGAGGAATCTGAAATATTACTGGTTCTACTTCATATCGCACCGGTTCATTTAGTTAAAGAATGTTCATTTTGGCACCATTCCAAATGCTGTGGTTTCTTTAAAGAAGAAAAGTCATGGCCCGTACGGGGATCGAACCCGCGACCTTGGCGTTATTAGCACCACGCTCTAACCAACTGAGCTAACCGGCCACACACATGGAGCGCGTTAATAAAACCCGAGAAAAACAAGGCCTGCGGACATTATGATTACCAAGATGTTATGTTAAACTCAACAATAACACATTCAAAGTATTGGAAAGGCATAATTAGAGGTCTCATCTTTATGAGGCAGTTTAGCAGTGTGAAGAAAGTGGCGAGGTGCGGGCTTGCGGTGACTTTCTCTCATTTAAAAAGCTGTGATTTGAATACTAAAAAGAAAAACATGTAAAATTACCAAGCATTCGGTGGACGTTTTAGAAATAAATTAACAAGAACTGTTGTCAGAAGTGGGGTTCGAGCCCACGCCTCCATGGAGACTGCGACCTGACCACAGCGCCTTAGACCGCTCGGCCATCCTGACTTACACCGACGACTTTGCACAACGCTGCAGCACACTGCTGAACCTCCCATGTCTGACGCTGCAGTAAATCACCTGGCGTGTGCGTGTACTTGTTCTTTTTCTGTTTATATTAAGGAGGGCGACAGGTTTTGTCGCATTTTGTATGGAATCACAAGGACACTCCTCTTACTGAAAGAAAATATACTGCAAACAGAGCGATCGCTTCACGGTTTGAATCAAAATCAGAACAGTCTGTTAGCAAATGAACTTCATCAAAAAACCACAAAGGCATTACATAAATGTTACAGATATATTTCGTAGACAGAACAGTTGTAACATATTTGAGTACATTTCTAAACAATCTGCTAATAACAGACATAATCTCAAAGCGCTATAATTTATTTTCAGATCTTATGAAAGACAAGTATGGTTGCGCATTATATCACAGAAAACAGGATAATCCTAGCGCTTCATTTAATCCCTCGGGTTGTACCATATGGAGATAGAAGATCCATTTGGATTCACATTGTAATAGTTTTTGATCGAGATTATCACGTCCTCGAGCTTGAAATATTTTTTGTATGCTGCGGTATTTCAGATCTGAAATGGAATGTTTGGCATCTACGAAATGTCTAGCTAGTGGTGAATGGATATCTTTTCTCCTAATTGAACTTTTATGCTTGCTCATCAATGCGCAATCGTCACTGTCTAGTAGTTTTACCAACATATTGCAAATGGCAAGGACAAAAAAACAAATAAATGACATGCGTTGAAGCACAGGTCATCACTTGTAAGACACTGTACTCTTTTTTCGTTGTATGGCTTGTAAAACGCAAACGCATTATCACAGGCGGCACAATTACGACATGGAAAATAATCCAGTAGATTTGTCCAGTACACCTAGATCTCTCGAACATGTCAATGAGTCAGCCCTTAATAAACACTGTCCGTGTTCATTTCTGTGTATATGACATTGTCTATAACCAATATCTGTTATGTAAGCGTATTGGTATGAAACCAATCGCAATTAATGCGATCCGTGTTTTCAGTCAGTTTGATAGTTTTAATCAATCATCGAAAAAGCAGCAGTGCTTTGCAACTGTAGTTCATCTTTCTTACGTTTTGGTAAGACACCCACTCAGAACGTGTCCGCTTCCTCCAGCCCCCTAAGGAACACTGGAGCGGTCATCAATAACAGCGAGCAGTTGGTCAAAAACAACACTCGCTGTCTTCTTCACGCTCAAAAACGAACACTCTCACTCTTCCTCGTGGGTAGCGAGCCCAAACACTTTCAAAACGCATTTCGCTAGCAAATCACTATAGAAATGATCCCTGAAAGTATTGTTTTATGGGCAAGTGGCCGACCGTCTCCCTCCAACTCTGAGTGGCACCGGTAGCTGTGCCGGTGACAAATAAACAGGAGCACTTTCATATAATGCAATTGCTGTAGCCCAGTGAGTTGTTACAATAACATTTCAAACTCATTCCAGACTGCAGGCGGTTAAAAGCTTAATTGGGTTCAATTTTTTGGTATGATTTAAAAAGTACGAGCCAGTTGCCTCATTTGCATTGCCTGCCTTCCTCCTTTGCACTGTGACGTCTATCAAATGTGTGCTTAAAATCTGATGAATACGATTCCCATTTGAACCGTAAATATTTTAATTATACGCATACAGTGTTCTGTTGGGCTCCGAGGGTGTTATCTAATAAAACAACGTAATCGGTGAGCGCGTTCGGCTTAACCAAAACGTTGCTGTTTCAAGCCCACGCAGGGACGAGGCATTCTTTTTGTCAATCGCCTTTCTGTCAAGCCAGTAAACCTGTATATAATAAGAAACATTCAACAGCTCGGAAACACCATAATAGAATCCAATGCGTTTACAAATGTGTTTTGAAACTGTTCATTTTTCACCCAAATGCGGTTCTCAAAAATTGTTTTGCCTACATTTTTCTATTGCTATTATTATTTTTTCCAGAGTAAGACGAAAAAGCAAACATCCATGAAATAGGTAAACACTGCTACAGCGCTTGAACTGTCTCAACAAACGTTCAGCTCTAAAACGTGTACATTGAAAGTCTATTAACATCTTTAACACAATCATGTGTGTTCCAATAGCGGCTATTCCACATGGTGATCAATAAAGTGAATGCTGGCTTTGTTCACATATTAGCAAGACGTTTTCAGGATTCACGCATATTCTGAACAAGCACACTAGAATATGGTAATGAAAGGACAGGAAAATAACAGGTTTATTGGCTTTGGTCTTGTATCGTCACCCTGACTACTGTCAGGTAAGGAAGTGGCATTAATCAAAACGTAATTATGTAAGGTTACCAATGCGCAAATACGAAGCATATTAAAACTTCTTCACAATCTTAAATCTTCCCACATGCATTTCAAACACTTACTGATAAGTACGGCCCTTTCCCAATGTAACTGCTTTGTTTGAACACCAAAGATGGCTTGGATATTTATGAAACCACGATACTATTGTTCCCACTTTCTTTAGAACTACCAAATGTGCGCTTCCCATGTCAGCCCTAGTGGCCTAATGGCTAAGGCCACTGGCCTCCTAAGCCAGGGATAGTGGGTTCGAGTCCCATCTGGGGTGGGGTTTTGTTATAAAATCGAACATAATTGTGTTATGTTTTATTGGCATGTGATATTTTGTAGATCTTGTTATCTGCTAAGTCCGCTCACGCTAGCCACAACGTGCTTGAGTGCTGTGGCAGCAGCCATGAAGCAAGTCAGTTTTTCAGTTGAAATCAAGATCTACTTTGTTTTTTGTGTATGGGTGGTTTGAAAAGATCACTTAAATTGTTACGTATTTTGAAATAAAGATGTATTCATTATTATGAACGTTGACAGAAAGGATATTGTATTTACATTTCCCACGTGTGCTTGCCTTGTATAAATCGATGGAGTTTCAACAAAGGCATTTGACTTCGGTTCATGTTAGCCTATACTGCCATCTGCAGCATTACCGCGGGTGTCTTTTACTTCTTTTGACAATAATATGGATCATTTCACAGTCCAATGTAAGAACATGTAGTCGTGGCCGAGTGGTTAAGGCGATGGACTAGAAATCCATTGGGGTTTCCCCGCGCAGGTTCGAATCCTGCCGACTACGTAAGCTTTCTTTTTAATTGTATGTGTTCATTCCTAATACATGTTTAAAGATGAGGAATTTGAAATATTACTGGTTCTACTTCATATCGCACCGGTTCATTTTGTTAAAGAATGTTCATTTTGGCACCATTCCAAATGCTGTGGTTTCTTTAAAGAAGAAAAGTCATGGCCCGACGGGGATCGAACCCGCGACCTTGGCGTTATTAGCACCACGCTCTAACCAACTGAGCTAACCGGCCACACACATGGAGCGCGTTAATAAAACCCGAGAAAAACAAGGCCTGCGGACATTATGATTACCAAGATGTTATGTTAAACTCAACAATAACACATTCAAAGTATTGGAAAGGCATAATTAGAGGTCTCATCTTTATGAGGCAGTTTAGCAGTGTGAAGAAAGTGGCGAGGTGCGGGCTTGCGGTGACTTTCTCTCATTTAAAAAGCTGTGATTTGAATACTAAAAAGAAAAACATGTAAAATTACCAAGCATTCGGTGGACGTTTTAGAAATAAATTAACAAGAACTGTTGTCAGAAGTGGGGTTCGAGCCCACGCCTCCATGGAGACTGCGAACTGACCACAGCGCCTTAGACCGCTCGGCCATCCTGACTTACACCGACGACTTTGCACAACGCTGCAGCACACTGCTGAACCTCCCATGTCTGACGCTGCAGTAAATCACCTGGCGTGTGCGTGTACTTGTTCTTTTTCTGTTTATATTAAGGAGGGCGACAGGTTTTGTCGCATTTTGTATGGAATCACAAGGACACTCCTCTTACTGAAAGAAAATATACTGCAAACAGAGCGATCGCTTCACGGTTTGAATCAAAATCAGAACAGTCTGTTAGCAAATGAACTTCATCAAAAAACCACAAAGGCATTACATAAATGTTACAGATATATTTCGTAGACAGAACAGTTGTAACATATTTGAGTACATTTCTAAACAATCTGCTAATAACAGACATAATCTCAAAGCGCTATAATTTATTTTCAGATCTTATGAAAGACAAGTATGGTTGCGCATTATATCACAGAAAACAGGATAATCCTAGCGCTTCATTTAATCCCTCGGGTTGTACCATATGGAGATAGAAGATCCATTTGGATTCACATTGTAATAGTTTTTGATCGAGATTATCACGTCCTCGAGCTTGAAATATTTTTTGTATGCTGCGGTATTTCAGATCTGAAATGGAATGTTTGGCATCTACGAAATGTCTAGCTAGTGGTGAATGGATATCTTTTCTCCTAATTGAACTTTTATGCTTGCTCATCAATGCGCAATCGTCACTGTCTAGTAGTTTTACCAACATATTGCAAATGGCAAGGACAAAAAAACAAATAAATGACATGCGTTGAAGCACAGGTCATCACTTGTAAGACACTGTACTCTTTTTTCGTTGTATGGCTTGTAAAACGCAAACGCATTATCACAGGCGGCACAATTACGACATGGAAAATAATCCAGTAGATTTGTCCAGTACACCTAGATCTCTCGAACATGTCAATGAGTCAGCCCTTAATAAACACTGTCCGTGTTCATTTCTGTGTATATGACATTGTCTATAACCAATATCTGTTATGTAAGCGTATTGGTATGAAACCAATCGCAATTAATGCGATCCGTGTTTTCAGTCAGTTTGATAGTTTTAATCAATCATCGAAAAAGCAGCAGTGCTTTGCAACTGTAGTTCATCTTTCTTACGTTTTGGTAAGACACCCACTCAGAACGTGTCCGCTTCCTCCAGCCCCCTAAGGAACACTGGAGCGGTCATCAATAACAGCGAGCAGTTGGTCAAAAACAACACTCGCTGTCTTCTTCACGCTCAAAAACGAACACTCTCACTCTTCCTCGTGGGTAGCGAGCCCAAACACTTTCAAAACGCATTTCGCTAGCAAATCACTATAGAAATGATCCCTGAAAGTATTGTTTTATGGGCAAGTGGCCGACCGTCTCCCTCCAACTCTGAGTGGCACCGGTAGCTGTGCCGGTGACAAATAAACAGGAGCACTTTCATATAATGCAATTGCTGTAGCCCAGTGAGTTGTTACAATAACATTTCAAACTCATTCCAGACTGCAGGCGGTTAAAAGCTTAATTGGGTTCAATTTTTTGGTATGATTTAAAAAGTACGAGCCAGTTGCCTCATTTGCATTGCCTGCCTTCCTCCTTTGCACTGTGACGTCTATCAAATGTGTGCTTAAAATCTGATGAATACGATTCCCATTTGAACCGTAAATATTTTAATTATACGCATACAGTGTTCTGTTGGGCTCCGAGGGTGTTATCTAATAAAACAACGTAATCGGTGAGCGCGTTCGGCTTAACCAAAACGTTGCTGTTTCAAGCCCACGCAGGGACGAGGCATTCTTTTTGTCAATCGCCTTTCTGTCAAGCCAGTAAACCTGTATATAATAAGAAACATTCAACAGCTCGGAAACACCATAATAGAATCCAATGCGTTTACAAATGTGTTTTGAAACTGTTCATTTTTCACCCAAATGCGGTTCTCAAAAATTGTTTTGCCTACATTTTTCTATTGCTATTATTATTTTTTCCAGAGTAAGACGAAAAAGCAAACATCCATGAAATAGGTAAACACTGCTACAGCGCTTGAACTGTCTCAACAAACGTTCAGCTCTAAAACGTGTACATTGAAAGTCTATTAACATCTTTAACACAATCATGTGTGTTCCAATAGCGGCTATTCCACATGGTGATCAATAAAGTGAATGCTGGCTTTGTTCACATATTAGCAAGACGTTTTCAGGATTCACGCATATTCTGAACAAGCACACTAGAATATGGTAATGAAAGGACAGGAAAATAACAGGTTTATTGGCTTTGGTCTTGTATCGTCACCCTGACTACTGTCAGGTAAGGAAGTGGCATTAATCAAAACGTAATTATGTAAGGTTACCAATGCGCAAATACGAAGCATATTAAAACTTCTTCACAATCTTAAATCTTCCCACATGCATTTCAAACACTTACTGATAAGTACGGCCCTTTCCCAATGTAACTGCTTTGTTTGAACACCAAAGATGGCTTGGATATTTATGAAACCACGATACTATTGTTCCCACTTTCTTTAGAACTACCAAATGTGCGCTTCCCATGTCAGCCCTAGTGGCCTAATGGCTAAGGCCACTGGCCTCCTAAGCCAGGGATAGTGGGTTCGAGTCCCATCTGGGGTGGGGTTTTGTTATAAAATCGAACATAATTGTGTTATGTTTTATTGGCATGTGATATTTTGTAGATCTTGTTATCTGCTAAGTCCGCTCACGCTAGCCACAACGTGCTTGAGTGCTGTGGCAGCAGCCATGAAGCAAGTCAGTTTTTCAGTTGAAATCAAGATCTACTTTGTTTTTTGTGTATGGGTGGTTTGAAAAGATCACTTAAATTGTTACGTATTTTGAAATAAAGATGTATTCATTATTATGAACGTTGACAGAAAGGATATTGTATTTACATTTCCCACGTGTGCTTGCCTTGTATAAATCGATGGAGTTTCAACAAAGGCATTTGACTTCGGTTCATGTTAGCCTATACTGCCATCTGCAGCATTACCGCGGGTGTCTTTTACTTCTTTTGACAATAATATGGATCATTTCACAGTCCAATGTAAGAACATGTAGTCGTGGCCGAGTGGTTAAGGCGATGGACTAGAAATCCATTGGGGTTTCCCCGCGCAGGTTCGAATCCTGCCGACTACGTAAGCTTTCTTTTTAATTGTATGTGTTCATTCCTAATACATGTTTAAAGATGAGGAATCTGAAATATTACTGGTTCTACTTCATATCGCACCGGTTCATTTAGTTAAAGAATGTTCATTTTGGCACCATTCCAAATGCTGTGGTTTCTTTAAAGAAGAAAAGTCATGGCCCGTACGGGGATCGAACCCGCGACCTTGGCGTTATTAGCACCACGCTCTAACCAACTGAGCTAACCGGCCACACACATGGAGCGCGTTAATAAAACCCGAGAAAAACAAGGCCTGCGGACATTATGATTACCAAGATGTTATGTTAAACTCAACAATAACACATTCAAAGTATTGGAAAGGCATAATTAGAGGTCTCATCTTTATGAGGCAGTTTAGCAGTGTGAAGAAAGTGGCGAGGTGCGGGCTTGCGGTGACTTTCTCTCATTTAAAAAGCTGTGATTTGAATACTAAAAAGAAAAACATGTAAAATTACCAAGCATTCGGTGGACGTTTTAGAAATAAATTAACAAGAACTGTTGTCAGAAGTGGGGTTCGAGCCCACGCCTCCATGGAGACTGCGACCTGACCACAGCGCCTTAGACCGCTCGGCCATCCTGACTTACACCGACGACTTTGCACAACGCTGCAGCACACTGCTGAACCTCCCATGTCTGACGCTGCAGTAAATCACCTGGCGTGTGCGTGTACTTGTTCTTTTTCTGTTTATATTAAGGAGGGCGACAGGTTTTGTCGCATTTTGTATGGAATCACAAGGACACTCCTCTTACTGAAAGAAAATATACTGCAAACAGAGCGATCGCTTCACGGTTTGAATCAAAATCAGAACAGTCTGTTAGCAAATGAACTTCATCAAAAAACCACAAAGGCATTACATAAATGTTACAGATATATTTCGTAGACAGAACAGTTGTAACATATTTGAGTACATTTCTAAACAATCTGCTAATAACAGACATAATCTCAAAGCGCTATAATTTATTTTCAGATCTTATGAAAGACAAGTATGGTTGCGCATTATATCACAGAAAACAGGATAATCCTAGCGCTTCATTTAATCCCTCGGGTTGTACCATATGGAGATAGAAGATCCATTTGGATTCACATTGTAATAGTTTTTGATCGAGATTATCACGTCCTCGAGCTTGAAATATTTTTTGTATGCTGCGGTATTTCAGATCTGAAATGGAATGTTTGGCATCTACGAAATGTCTAGCTAGTGGTGAATGGATATCTTTTCTCCTAATTGAACTTTTATGCTTGCTCATCAATGCGCAATCGTCACTGTCTAGTAGTTTTACCAACATATTGCAAATGGCAAGGACAAAAAAACAAATAAATGACATGCGTTGAAGCACAGGTCATCACTTGTAAGACACTGTACTCTTTTTTCGTTGTATGGCTTGTAAAACGCAAACGCATTATCACAGGCGGCACAATTACGACATGGAAAATAATCCAGTAGATTTGTCCAGTACACCTAGATCTCTCGAACATGTCAATGAGTCAGCCCTTAATAAACACTGTCCGTGTTCATTTCTGTGTATATGACATTGTCTATAACCAATATCTGTTATGTAAGCGTATTGGTATGAAACCAATCGCAATTAATGCGATCCGTGTTTTCAGTCAGTTTGATAGTTTTAATCAATCATCGAAAAAGCAGCAGTGCTTTGCAACTGTAGTTCATCTTTCTTACGTTTTGGTAAGACACCCACTCAGAACGTGTCCGCTTCCTCCAGCCCCCTAAGGAACACTGGAGCGGTCATCAATAACAGCGAGCAGTTGGTCAAAAACAACACTCGCTGTCTTCTTCACGCTCAAAAACGAACACTCTCACTCTTCCTCGTGGGTAGCGAGCCCAAACACTTTCAAAACGCATTTCGCTAGCAAATCACTATAGAAATGATCCCTGAAAGTATTGTTTTATGGGCAAGTGGCCGACCGTCTCCCTCCAACTCTGAGTGGCACCGGTAGCTGTGCCGGTGACAAATAAACAGGAGCACTTTCATATAATGCAATTGCTGTAGCCCAGTGAGTTGTTACAATAACATTTCAAACTCATTCCAGACTGCAGGCGGTTAAAAGCTTAATTGGGTTCAATTTTTTGGTATGATTTAAAAAGTACGAGCCAGTTGCCTCATTTGCATTGCCTGCCTTCCTCCTTTGCACTGTGACGTCTATCAAATGTGTGCTTAAAATCTGATGAATACGATTCCCATTTGAACCGTAAATATTTTAATTATACGCATACAGTGTTCTGTTGGGCTCCGAGGGTGTTATCTAATAAAACAACGTAATCGGTGAGCGCGTTCGGCTTAACCAAAACGTTGCTGTTTCAAGCCCACGCAGGGACGAGGCATTCTTTTTGTCAATCGCCTTTCTGTCAAGCCAGTAAACCTGTATATAATAAGAAACATTCAACAGCTCGGAAACACCATAATAGAATCCAATGCGTTTACAAATGTGTTTTGAAACTGTTCATTTTTCACCCAAATGCGGTTCTCAAAAATTGTTTTGCCTACATTTTTCTATTGCTATTATTATTTTTTCCAGAGTAAGACGAAAAAGCAAACATCCATGAAATAGGTAAACACTGCTACAGCGCTTGAACTGTCTCAACAAACGTTCAGCTCTAAAACGTGTACATTGAAAGTCTATTAACATCTTTAACACAATCATGTGTGTTCCAATAGCGGCTATTCCACATGGTGATCAATAAAGTGAATGCTGGCTTTGTTCACATATTAGCAAGACGTTTTCAGGATTCACGCATATTCTGAACAAGCACACTAGAATATGGTAATGAAAGGACAGGAAAATAACAGGTTTATTGGCTTTGGTCTTGTATCGTCACCCTGACTACTGTCAGGTAAGGAAGTGGCATTAATCAAAACGTAATTATGTAAGGTTACCAATGCGCAAATACGAAGCATATTAAAACTTCTTCACAATCTTAAATCTTCCCACATGCATTTCAAACACTTACTGATAAGTACGGCCCTTTCCCAATGTAACTGCTTTGTTTGAACACCAAAGATGGCTTGGATATTTATGAAACCACGATACTATTGTTCCCACTTTCTTTAGAACTACCAAATGTGCGCTTCCCATGTCAGCCCTAGTGGCCTAATGGCTAAGGCCACTGGCCTCCTAAGCCAGGGATAGTGGGTTCGAGTCCCATCTGGGGTGGGGTTTTGTTATAAAATCGAACATAATTGTGTTATGTTTTATTGGCATGTGATATTTTGTAGATCTTGTTATCTGCTAAGTCCGCTCACGCTAGCCACAACGTGCTTGAGTGCTGTGGCAGCAGCCATGAAGCAAGTCAGTTTTTCAGTTGAAATCAAGATCTACTTTGTTTTTTGTGTATGGGTGGTTTGAAAAGATCACTTAAATTGTTACGTATTTTGAAATAAAGATGTATTCATTATTATGAACGTTGACAGAAAGGATATTGTATTTACATTTCCCACGTGTGCTTGCCTTGTATAAATCGATGGAGTTTCAACAAAGGCATTTGACTTCGGTTCATGTTAGCCTATACTGCCATCTGCAGCATTACCGCGGGTGTCTTTTACTTCTTTTGACAATAATATGGATCATTTCACAGTCCAATGTAAGAACATGTAGTCGTGGCCGAGTGGTTAAGGCGATGGACTAGAAATCCATTGGGGTTTCCCCGCGCAGGTTCGAATCCTGCCGACTACGTAAGCTTTCTTTTTAATTGTATGTGTTCATTCCTAATACATGTTTAAAGATGAGGAATTTGAAATATTACTGGTTCTACTTCATATCGCACCGGTTCATTTTGTTAAAGAATGTTCATTTTGGCACCATTCCAAATGCTGTGGTTTCTTTAAAGAAGAAAAGTCATGGCCCGACGGGGATCGAACCCGCGACCTTGGCGTTATTAGCACCACGCTCTAACCAACTGAGCTAACCGGCCACACACATGGAGCGCGTTAATAAAACCCGAGAAAAACAAGGCCTGCGGACATTATGATTACCAAGATGTTATGTTAAACTCAACAATAACACATTCAAAGTATTGGAAAGGCATAATTAGAGGTCTCATCTTTATGAGGCAGTTTAGCAGTGTGAAGAAAGTGGCGAGGTGCGGGCTTGCGGTGACTTTCTCTCATTTAAAAAGCTGTGATTTGAATACTAAAAAGAAAAACATGTAAAATTACCAAGCATTCGGTGGACGTTTTAGAAATAAATTAACAAGAACTGTTGTCAGAAGTGGGGTTCGAGCCCACGCCTCCATGGAGACTGCGAACTGACCACAGCGCCTTAGACCGCTCGGCCATCCTGACTTACACCGACGACTTTGCACAACGCTGCAGCACACTGCTGAACCTCCCATGTCTGACGCTGCAGTAAATCACCTGGCGTGTGCGTGTACTTGTTCTTTTTCTGTTTATATTAAGGAGGGCGACAGGTTTTGTCGCATTTTGTATGGAATCACAAGGACACTCCTCTTACTGAAAGAAAATATACTGCAAACAGAGCGATCGCTTCACGGTTTGAATCAAAATCAGAACAGTCTGTTAGCAAATGAACTTCATCAAAAAACCACAAAGGCATTACATAAATGTTACAGATATATTTCGTAGACAGAACAGTTGTAACATATTTGAGTACATTTCTAAACAATCTGCTAATAACAGACATAATCTCAAAGCGCTATAATTTATTTTCAGATCTTATGAAAGACAAGTATGGTTGCGCATTATATCACAGAAAACAGGATAATCCTAGCGCTTCATTTAATCCCTCGGGTTGTACCATATGGAGATAGAAGATCCATTTGGATTCACATTGTAATAGTTTTTGATCGAGATTATCACGTCCTCGAGCTTGAAATATTTTTTGTATGCTGCGGTATTTCAGATCTGAAATGGAATGTTTGGCATCTACGAAATGTCTAGCTAGTGGTGAATGGATATCTTTTCTCCTAATTGAACTTTTATGCTTGCTCATCAATGCGCAATCGTCACTGTCTAGTAGTTTTACCAACATATTGCAAATGGCAAGGACAAAAAAACAAATAAATGACATGCGTTGAAGCACAGGTCATCACTTGTAAGACACTGTACTCTTTTTTCGTTGTATGGCTTGTAAAACGCAAACGCATTATCACAGGCGGCACAATTACGACATGGAAAATAATCCAGTAGATTTGTCCAGTACACCTAGATCTCTCGAACATGTCAATGAGTCAGCCCTTAATAAACACTGTCCGTGTTCATTTCTGTGTATATGACATTGTCTATAACCAATATCTGTTATGTAAGCGTATTGGTATGAAACCAATCGCAATTAATGCGATCCGTGTTTTCAGTCAGTTTGATAGTTTTAATCAATCATCGAAAAAGCAGCAGTTTTTTGCAACTGTAGTTCATCTTTCTTACGTTTTGGTAAGACACCCACTCAGAACGTGGCCGCTTCCTCCAGCCCCCTAAGGAACACTGGAGCGGTCATCAATAACAGCGAGCAGTTGGTCAAAAACAACACTCGCTGTCTTCTTCACGCTCAAAAACGAACACTCTCACTCTTCCTCGTGGGTAGCGAGCCCAAACACTTTCAAAACGCATTTCGCTAGCAAATCACTATAGAAATGATCCCTGAAAGTATTGTTTTATGGGCAAGTGGCCGACCGTCTCCCTCCAACTCTGAGTGGCACCGGTAGCTGTGCCGGTGACAAATAAACAGGAGCACTTTCATATAATGCAATTGCTGTAGCCCAGTGAGTTGTTACAATAACATTTCAAACTCATTCCAGACTGCAGGCGGTTAAAAGCTTAATTGGGTTCAATTTTTTGGTATGATTTAAAAAGTACGAGCCAGTTGCCTCATTTGCATTGCCTGCCTTCCTCCTTTGCACTGTGACGTCTATCAAATGTGTGCTTAAAATCTGATGAATACGATTCCCATTTGAACCGTAAATATTTTAATTATACGCATACAGTGTTCTGTTGGGCTCCGAGGGTGTTATCTAATAAAACAACGTAATCGGTGAGCGCGTTCGGCTTAACCAAAACGTTGCTGTTTCAAGCCCACGCAGGGACGAGGCATTCTTTTTGTCAATCGCCTTTCTGTCAAGCCAGTAAACCTGTATATAATAAGAAACATTCAACAGCTCGGAAACACCATAATAGAATCCAATGCGTTTACAAATGTGTTTTGAAACTGTTCATTTTTCACCCAAATGCGGTTCTCAAAAATTGTTTTGCCTACATTTTTCTATTGCTATTATTATTTTTTCCAGAGTAAGACGAAAAAGCAAACATCCATGAAATAGGTAAACACTGCTACAGCGCTTGAACTGTCTCAACAAACGTTCAGCTCTAAAACGTGTACATTGAAAGTCTATTAACATCTTTAACACAATCATGTGTGTTCCAATAGCGGCTATTCCACATGGTGATCAATAAAGTGAATGCTGGCTTTGTTCACATATTAGCAAGACGTTTTCAGGATTCACGCATATTCTGAACAAGCACACTAGAATATGGTAATGAAAGGACAGGAAAATAACAGGTTTATTGGCTTTGGTCTTGTATCGTCACCCTGACTACTGTCAGGTAAGGAAGTGGCATTAATCAAAACGTAATTATGTAAGGTTACCAATGCGCAAATACGAAGCATATTAAAACTTCTTCACAATCTTAAATCTTCCCACATGCATTTCAAACACTTACTGATAAGTACGGCCCTTTCCCAATGTAACTGCTTTGTTTGAACACCAAAGATGGCTTGGATATTTATGAAACCACGATACTATTGTTCCCACTTTCTTTAGAACTACCAAATGTGCGCTTCCCATGTCAGCCCTAGTGGCCTAATGGCTAAGGCCACTGGCCTCCTAAGCCAGGGATAGTGGGTTCGAGTCCCATCTGGGGTGGGGTTTTGTTATAAAATCGAACATAATTGTGTTATGTTTTATTGGCATGTGATATTTTGTAGATCTTGTTATCTGCTAAGTCCGCTCACGCTAGCCACAACGTGCTTGAGTGCTGTGGCAGCAGCCATGAAGCAAGTCAGTTTTTCAGTTGAAATCAAGATCTACTTTGTTTTTTGTGTATGGGTGGTTTGAAAAGATCACTTAAATTGTTACGTATTTTGAAATAAAGATGTATTCATTATTATGAACGTTGACAGAAAGGATATTGTATTTACATTTCCCACGTGTGCTTGCCTTGTATAAATCGATGGAGTTTCAACAAAGGCATTTGACTTCGGTTCATGTTAGCCTATACTGCCATCTGCAGCATTACCGCGGGTGTCTTTTACTTCTTTTGACAATAATATGGATCATTTCACAGTCCAATGTAAGAACATGTAGTCGTGGCCGAGTGGTTAAGGCGATGGACTAGAAATCCATTGGGGTTTCCCCGCGCAGGTTCGAATCCTGCCGACTACGTAAGCTTTCTTTTTAATTGTATGTGTTCATTCCTAATACATGTTTAAAGATGAGGAATCTGAAATATTACTGGTTCTACTTCATATCGCACCGGTTCATTTAGTTAAAGAATGTTCATTTTGGCACCATTCCAAATGCTGTGGTTTCTTTAAAGAAGAAAAGTCATGGCCCGTACGGGGATCGAACCCGCGACCTTGGCGTTATTAGCACCACGCTCTAACCAACTGAGCTAACCGGCCACACACATGGAGCGCGTTAATAAAACCCGAGAAAAACAAGGCCTGCGGACATTATGATTACCAAGATGTTATGTTAAACTCAACAATAACACATTCAAAGTATTGGAAAGGCATAATTAGAGGTCTCATCTTTATGAGGCAGTTTAGCAGTGTGAAGAAAGTGGCGAGGTGCGGGCTTGCGGTGACTTTCTCTCATTTAAAAAGCTGTGATTTGAATACTAAAAAGAAAAACATGTAAAATTACCAAGCATTCGGTGGACGTTTTAGAAATAAATTAACAAGAACTGTTGTCAGAAGTGGGGTTCGAGCCCACGCCTCCATGGAGACTGCGACCTGACCACAGCGCCTTAGACCGCTCGGCCATCCTGACTTACACCGACGACTTTGCACAACGCTGCAGCACACTGCTGAACCTCCCATGTCTGACGCTGCAGTAAATCACCTGGCGTGTGCGTGTACTTGTTCTTTTTCTGTTTATATTAAGGAGGGCGACAGGTTTTGTCGCATTTTGTATGGAATCACAAGGACACTCCTCTTACTGAAAGAAAATATACTGCAAACAGAGCGATCGCTTCACGGTTTGAATCAAAATCAGAACAGTCTGTTAGCAAATGAACTTCATCAAAAAACCACAAAGGCATTACATAAATGTTACAGATATATTTCGTAGACAGAACAGTTGTAACATATTTGAGTACATTTCTAAACAATCTGCTAATAACAGACATAATCTCAAAGCGCTATAATTTATTTTCAGATCTTATGAAAGACAAGTATGGTTGCGCATTATATCACAGAAAACAGGATAATCCTAGCGCTTCATTTAATCCCTCGGGTTGTACCATATGGAGATAGAAGATCCATTTGGATTCACATTGTAATAGTTTTTGATCGAGATTATCACGTCCTCGAGCTTGAAATATTTTTTGTATGCTGCGGTATTTCAGATCTGAAATGGAATGTTTGGCATCTACGAAATGTCTAGCTAGTGGTGAATGGATATCTTTTCTCCTAATTGAACTTTTATGCTTGCTCATCAATGCGCAATCGTCACTGTCTAGTAGTTTTACCAACATATTGCAAATGGCAAGGACAAAAAAACAAATAAATGACATGCGTTGAAGCACAGGTCATCACTTGTAAGACACTGTACTCTTTTTTCGTTGTATGGCTTGTAAAACGCAAACGCATTATCACAGGCGGCACAATTACGACATGGAAAATAATCCAGTAGATTTGTCCAGTACACCTAGATCTCTCGAACATGTCAATGAGTCAGCCCTTAATAAACACTGTCCGTGTTCATTTCTGTGTATATGACATTGTCTATAACCAATATCTGTTATGTAAGCGTATTGGTATGAAACCAATCGCAATTAATGCGATCCGTGTTTTCAGTCAGTTTGATAGTTTTAATCAATCATCGAAAAAGCAGCAGTGCTTTGCAACTGTAGTTCATCTTTCTTACGTTTTGGTAAGACACCCACTCAGAACGTGTCCGCTTCCTCCAGCCCCCTAAGGAACACTGGAGCGGTCATCAATAACAGCGAGCAGTTGGTCAAAAACAACACTCGCTGTCTTCTTCACGCTCAAAAACGAACACTCTCACTCTTCCTCGTGGGTAGCGAGCCCAAACACTTTCAAAACGCATTTCGCTAGCAAATCACTATAGAAATGATCCCTGAAAGTATTGTTTTATGGGCAAGTGGCCGACCGTCTCCCTCCAACTCTGAGTGGCACCGGTAGCTGTGCCGGTGACAAATAAACAGGAGCACTTTCATATAATGCAATTGCTGTAGCCCAGTGAGTTGTTACAATAACATTTCAAACTCATTCCAGACTGCAGGCGGTTAAAAGCTTAATTGGGTTCAATTTTTTGGTATGATTTAAAAAGTACGAGCCAGTTGCCTCATTTGCATTGCCTGCCTTCCTCCTTTGCACTGTGACGTCTATCAAATGTGTGCTTAAAATCTGATGAATACGATTCCCATTTGAACCGTAAATATTTTAATTATACGCATACAGTGTTCTGTTGGGCTCCGAGGGTGTTATCTAATAAAACAACGTAATCGGTGAGCGCGTTCGGCTTAACCAAAACGTTGCTGTTTCAAGCCCACGCAGGGACGAGGCATTCTTTTTGTCAATCGCCTTTCTGTCAAGCCAGTAAACCTGTATATAATAAGAAACATTCAACAGCTCGGAAACACCATAATAGAATCCAATGCGTTTACAAATGTGTTTTGAAACTGTTCATTTTTCACCCAAATGCGGTTCTCAAAAATTGTTTTGCCTACATTTTTCTATTGCTATTATTATTTTTTCCAGAGTAAGACGAAAAAGCAAACATCCATGAAATAGGTAAACACTGCTACAGCGCTTGAACTGTCTCAACAAACGTTCAGCTCTAAAACGTGTACATTGAAAGTCTATTAACATCTTTAACACAATCATGTGTGTTCCAATAGCGGCTATTCCACATGGTGATCAATAAAGTGAATGCTGGCTTTGTTCACATATTAGCAAGACGTTTTCAGGATTCACGCATATTCTGAACAAGCACACTAGAATATGGTAATGAAAGGACAGGAAAATAACAGGTTTATTGGCTTTGGTCTTGTATCGTCACCCTGACTACTGTCAGGTAAGGAAGTGGCATTAATCAAAACGTAATTATGTAAGGTTACCAATGCGCAAATACGAAGCATATTAAAACTTCTTCACAATCTTAAATCTTCCCACATGCATTTCAAACACTTACTGATAAGTACGGCCCTTTCCCAATGTAACTGCTTTGTTTGAACACCAAAGATGGCTTGGATATTTATGAAACCACGATACTATTGTTCCCACTTTCTTTAGAACTACCAAATGTGCGCTTCCCATGTCAGCCCTAGTGGCCTAATGGCTAAGGCCACTGGCCTCCTAAGCCAGGGATAGTGGGTTCGAGTCCCATCTGGGGTGGGGTTTTGTTATAAAATCGAACATAATTGTGTTATGTTTTATTGGCATGTGATATTTTGTAGATCTTGTTATCTGCTAAGTCCGCTCACGCTAGCCACAACGTGCTTGAGTGCTGTGGCAGCAGCCATGAAGCAAGTCAGTTTTTCAGTTGAAATCAAGATCTACTTTGTTTTTTGTGTATGGGTGGTTTGAAAAGATCACTTAAATTGTTACGTATTTTGAAATAAAGATGTATTCATTATTATGAACGTTGACAGAAAGGATATTGTATTTACATTTCCCACGTGTGCTTGCCTTGTATAAATCGATGGAGTTTCAACAAAGGCATTTGACTTCGGTTCATGTTAGCCTATACTGCCATCTGCAGCATTACCGCGGGTGTCTTTTACTTCTTTTGACAATAATATGGATCATTTCACAGTCCAATGTAAGAACATGTAGTCGTGGCCGAGTGGTTAAGGCGATGGACTAGAAATCCATTGGGGTTTCCCCGCGCAGGTTCGAATCCTGCCGACTACGTAAGCTTTCTTTTTAATTGTATGTGTTCATTCCTAATACATGTTTAAAGATGAGGAATTTGAAATATTACTGGTTCTACTTCATATCGCACCGGTTCATTTTGTTAAAGAATGTTCATTTTGGCACCATTCCAAATGCTGTGGTTTCTTTAAAGAAGAAAAGTCATGGCCCGTACGGGGATCGAACCCGCGACCTTGGCGTTATTAGCACCACGCTCTAACCAACTGAGCTAACCGGCCACACACATGGAGCGCGTTAATAAAACCCGAGAAAAACAAGGCCTGCGGACATTATGATTACCAAGATGTTATGTTAAACTCAACAATAACACATTCAAAGTATTGGAAAGGCATAATTAGAGGTCTCATCTTTATGAGGCAGTTTAGCAGTGTGAAGAAAGTGGCGAGGTGCGGGCTTGCGGTGACTTTCTCTCATTTAAAAAGCTGTGATTTGAATACTAAAAAGAAAAACATGTAAAATTACCAAGCATTCGGTGGACGTTTTAGAAATAAATTAACAAGAACTGTTGTCAGAAGTGGGGTTCGAGCCCACGCCTCCATGGAGACTGCGAACTGACCACAGCGCCTTAGACCGCTCGGCCATCCTGACTTACACCGACGACTTTGCACAACGCTGCAGCACACTGCTGAACCTCCCATGTCTGACGCTGCAGTAAATCACCTGGCGTGTGCGTGTACTTGTTCTTTTTCTGTTTATATTAAGGAGGGCGACAGGTTTTGTCGCATTTTGTATGGAATCACAAGGACACTCCTCTTACTGAAAGAAAATATACTGCAAACAGAGCGATCGCTTCACGGTTTGAATCAAAATCAGAACAGTCTGTTAGCAAATGAACTTCATCAAAAAACCACAAAGGCATTACATAAATGTTACAGATATATTTCGTAGACAGAACAGTTGTAACATATTTGAGTACATTTCTAAACAATCTGCTAATAACAGACATAATCTCAAAGCGCTATAATTTATTTTCAGATCTTATGAAAGACAAGTATGGTTGCGCATTATATCACAGAAAACAGGATAATCCTAGCGCTTCATTTAATCCCTCGGGTTGTACCATATGGAGATAGAAGATCCATTTGGATTCACATTGTAATAGTTTTTGATCGAGATTATCACGTCCTCGAGCTTGAAATATTTTTTGTATGCTGCGGTATTTCAGATCTGAAATGGAATGTTTGGCATCTACGAAATGTCTAGCTAGTGGTGAATGGATATCTTTTCTCCTAATTGAACTTTTATGCTTGCTCATCAATGCGCAATCGTCACTGTCTAGTAGTTTTACCAACATATTGCAAATGGCAAGGACAAAAAAACAAATAAATGACATGCGTTGAAGCACAGGTCATCACTTGTAAGACACTGTACTCTTTTTTCGTTGTATGGCTTGTAAAACGCAAACGCATTATCACAGGCGGCACAATTACGACATGGAAAATAATCCAGTAGATTTGTCCAGTACACCTAGATCTCTCGAACATGTCAATGAGTCAGCCCTTAATAAACACTGTCCGTGTTCATTTCTGTGTATATGACATTGTCTATAACCAATATCTGTTATGTAAGCGTATTGGTATGAAACCAATCGCAATTAATGCGATCCGTGTTTTCAGTCAGTTTGATAGTTTTAATCAATCATCGAAAAAGCAGCAGTGCTTTGCAACTGTAGTTCATCTTTCTTACGTTTTGGTAAGACACCCACTCAGAACGTGTCCGCTTCCTCCAGCCCCCTAAGGAACACTGGAGCGGTCATCAATAACAGCGAGCAGTTGGTCAAAAACAACACTCGCTGTCTTCTTCACGCTCAAAAACGAACACTCTCACTCTTCCTCGTGGGTAGCGAGCCCAAACACTTTCAAAACGCATTTCGCTAGCAAATCACTATAGAAATGATCCCTGAAAGTATTGTTTTATGGGCAAGTGGCCGACCGTCTCCCTCCAACTCTGAGTGGCACCGGTAGCTGTGCCGGTGACAAATAAACAGGAGCACTTTCATATAATGCAATTGCTGTAGCCCAGTGAGTTGTTACAATAACATTTCAAACTCATTCCAGACTGCAGGCGGTTAAAAGCTTAATTGGGTTCAATTTTTTGGTATGATTTAAAAAGTACGAGCCAGTTGCCTCATTTGCATTGCCTGCCTTCCTCCTTTGCACTGTGACGTCTATCAAATGTGTGCTTAAAATCTGATGAATACGATTCCCATTTGAACCGTAAATATTTTAATTATACGCATACAGTGTTCTGTTGGGCTCCGAGGGTGTTATCTAATAAAACAACGTAATCGGTGAGCGCGTTCGGCTTAACCAAAACGTTGCTGTTTCAAGCCCACGCAGGGACGAGGCATTCTTTTTGTCAATCGCCTTTCTGTCAAGCCAGTAAACCTGTATATAATAAGAAACATTCAACAGCTCGGAAACACCATAATAGAATCCAATGCGTTTACAAATGTGTTTTGAAACTGTTCATTTTTCACCCAAATGCGGTTCTCAAAAATTGTTTTGCCTACATTTTTCTATTGCTATTATTATTTTTTCCAGAGTAAGACGAAAAAGCAAACATCCATGAAATAGGTAAACACTGCTACAGCGTTTGAACTGTCTCAACAAACGTTCAGCTCTAAAACGTGTACATTGAAAGTCTATTAACATCTTTAACACAATCATGTGTGTTCCAATAGCGGCTATTCCACATGGTGATCAATAAAGTGAATGCTGGCTTTGTTCACATATTAGCAAGACGTTTTCAGGATTCACGCATATTCTGAACAAGCACACTAGAATATGGTAATGAAAGGACAGGAAAATAACAGGTTTATTGGCTTTGGTCTTGTATCGTCACCCTGACTACTGTCAGGTAAGGAAGTGGCATTAATCAAAACGTAATTATGTAAGGTTACCAATGCGCAAATACGAAGCATATTAAAACTTCTTCACAATCTTAAATCTTCCCACATGCATTTCAAACACTTACTGATAAGTACGGCCCTTTCCCAATGTAACTGCTTTGTTTGAACACCAAAGATGGCTTGGATATTTATGAAACCACGATACTATTGTTCCCACTTTCTTTAGAACTACCAAATGTGCGCTTCCCATGTCAGCCCTAGTGGCCTAATGGCTAAGGCCACTGGCCTCCTAAGCCAGGGATAGTGGGTTCGAGTCCCATCTGGGGTGGGGTTTTGTTATAAAATCGAACATAATTGTGTTATGTTTTATTGGCATGTGATATTTTGTAGATCTTGTTATCTGCTAAGTCCGCTCACGCTAGCCACAACGTGCTTGAGTGCTGTGGCAGCAGCCATGAAGCAAGTCAGTTTTTCAGTTGAAATCAAGATCTACTTTGTTTTTTGTGTATGGGTGGTTTGAAAAGATCACTTAAATTGTTACGTATTTTGAAATAAAGATGTATTCATTATTATGAACGTTGACAGAAAGGATATTGTATTTACATTTCCCACGTGTGCTTGCCTTGTATAAATCGATGGAGTTTCAACAAAGGCATTTGACTTCGGTTCATGTTAGCCTATACTGCCATCTGCAGCATTACCGCGGGTGTCTTTTACTTCTTTTGACAATAATATGGATCATTTCACAGTCCAATGTAAGAACATGTAGTCGTGGCCGAGTGGTTAAGGCGATGGACTAGAAATCCATTGGGGTTTCCCCGCGCAGGTTCGAATCCTGCCGACTACGTAAGCTTTCTTTTTAATTGTATGTGTTCATTCCTAATACATGTTTAAAGATGAGGAATTTGAAATATTACTGGTTCTACTTCATATCGCACCGGTTCATTTTGTTAAAGAATGTTCATTTTGGCACCATTCCAAATGCTGTGGTTTCTTTAAAGAAGAAAAGTCATGGCCCGTACGGGGATCGAACCCGCGACCTCGGCGTTATTAGCACCACGCTCTAACCAACTGAGCTAACCGGCCACACACATGGAGCGCGTTAATAAAACCCGAGAAAAACAAGGCCTGTGGACATTATGATTACCAAGATGTTATGTTAAACTCAACAATAACACATTCAAAGTATTGGAAAGGCATAATTAGAGGTCTCATCTTTATGAGGCAGTTTAGCAGTGTGAAGAAAGTGGCGAGGTGCGGGCTTGCGGTGACTTTCTCTCATTTAAAAAGCTGTGATTTGAATACTAAAAAGAAAAACATGTAAAATTACCAAGCATTCGGTGGACGTTTTAGAAATAAATTAACAAGAACTGTTGTCAGAAGTGGGGTTCGAGCCCACGCCTCCATGGAGACTGCGACCTGACCACAGCGCCTTAGACCGCTCGGCCATCCTGACTTACACCGACGACTTTGCACAACGCTGCAGCACACTGCTGAACCTCCCATGTCTGACGCTGCAGTAAATCACCTGGCGTGTGCGTGTACTTGTTCTTTTTCTGTTTATATTAAGGAGGGCGACAGGTTTTGTCGCATTTTGTATGGAATCACAAGGACACTCCTCTTACTGAAAGAAAATATACTGCAAACAGAGCGATCGCTTCACGGTTTGAATCAAAATCAGAACAGTCTGTTAGCAAATGAACTTCATCAAAAAACCACAAAGGCATTACATAAATGTTACAGATATATTTCGTAGACAGAACAGTTGTAACATATTTGAGTACATTTCTAAACAATCTGCTAATAACAGACATAATCTCAAAGCGCTATAATTTATTTTCAGATCTTATGAAAGACAAGTATGGTTGCGCATTATATCACAGAAAACAGGATAATCCTAGCGCTTCATTTAATCCCTCGGGTTGTACCATATGGAGATAGAAGATCCATTTGGATTCACATTGTAATAGTTTTTGATCGAGATTATCACGTCCTCGAGCTTGAAATATTTTTTGTATGCTGCGGTATTTCAGATCTGAAATGGAATGTTTGGCATCTACGAAATGTCTAGCTAGTGGTGAATGGATATCTTTTCTCCTAATTGAACTTTTATGCTTGCTCATCAATGCGCAATCGTCACTGTCTAGTAGTTTTACCAACATATTGCAAATGGCAAGGACAAAAAAACAAATAAATGACATGCGTTGAAGCACAGGTCATCACTTGTAAGACACTGTACTCTTTTTTCGTTGTATGGCTTGTAAAACGCAAACGCATTATCACAGGCGGCACAATTACGACATGGAAAATAATCCAGTAGATTTGTCCAGTACACCTAGATCTCTCGAACATGTCAATGAGTCAGCCCTTAATAAACACTGTCCGTGTTCATTTCTGTGTATATGACATTGTCTATAACCAATATCTGTTATGTAAGCGTATTGGTATGAAACCAATCGCAATTAATGCGATCCGTGTTTTCAGTCAGTTTGATAGTTTTAATCAATCATCGAAAAAGCAGCAGTGCTTTGCAACTGTAGTTCATCTTTCTTACGTTTTGGTAAGACACCCACTCAGAACGTGTCCGCTTCCTCCAGCCCCCTAAGGAACACTGGAGCGGTCATCAATAACAGCGAGCAGTTGGTCAAAAACAACACTCGCTGTCTTCTTCACGCTCAAAAACGAACACTCTCACTCTTCCTCGTGGGTAGCGAGCCCAAACACTTTCAAAACGCATTTCGCTAGCAAATCACTATAGAAATGATCCCTGAAAGTATTGTTTTATGGGCAAGTGGCCGACCGTCTCCCTCCAACTCTGAGTGGCACCGGTAGCTGTGCCGGTGACAAATAAACAGGAGCACTTTCATATAATGCAATTGCTGTAGCCCAGTGAGTTGTTACAATAACATTTCAAACTCATTCCAGACTGCAGGCGGTTAAAAGCTTAATTGGGTTCAATTTTTTGGTATGATTTAAAAAGTACGAGCCAGTTGCCTCATTTGCATTGCCTGCCTTCCTCCTTTGCACTGTGACGTCTATCAAATGTGTGCTTAAAATCTGATGAATACGATTCCATTTGAACCGTAAATATTTTAATTATACGCATACAGTGTTCTGTTGGGCTCCGAGGGTGTTATCTAATAAAACAACGTAATCGGTGAGCGCGTTCGGCTTAACCAAAACGTTGCTGTTTCAAGCCCACGCAGGGACGAGGCATTCTTTTTGTCAATCGCCTTTCTGTCAAGCCAGTAAACCTGTATATAATAAGAAACATTCAACAGCTCGGAAACACCATAATAGAATCCAATGCGTTTACAAATGTGTTTTGAAACTGTTCATTTTTCACCCAAATGCGGTTCTCAAAAATTGTTTTGCCTACATTTTTCTATTGCTATTATTATTTTTTCCAGAGTAAGACGAAAAAGCAAACATCCATGAAATAGGTAAACACTGCTACAGCGCTTGAACTGTCTCAACAAACGTTCAGCTCTAAAACGTGTACATTGAAAGTCTATTAACATCTTTAACACAATCATGTGTGTTCCAATAGCGGCTATTCCACATGGTGATCAATAAAGTGAATGCTGGCTTTGTTCACATATTAGCAAGACGTTTTCAGGATTCACGCATATTCTGAACAAGCACACTAGAATATGGTAATGAAAGGACAGGAAAATAACAGGTTTATTGGCTTTGGTCTTGTATCGTCACCCTGACTACTGTCAGGTAAGGAAGTGGCATTAATCAAAACGTAATTATGTAAGGTTACCAATGCGCAAATACGAAGCATATTAAAACTTCTTCACAATCTTAAATCTTCCCACATGCATTTCAAACACTTACTGATAAGTACGGCCCTTTCCCAATGTAACTGCTTTGTTTGAACACCAAAGATGGCTTGGATATTTATGAAACCACGATACTATTGTTCCCACTTTCTTTAGAACTACCAAATGTGCGCTTCCCATGTCAGCCCTAGTGGCCTAATGGCTAAGGCCACTGGCCTCCTAAGCCAGGGATAGTGGGTTCGAGTCCCATCTGGGGTGGGGTTTTGTTATAAAATCGAACATAATTGTGTTATGTTTTATTGGCATGTGATATTTTGTAGATCTTGTTATCTGCTAAGTCCGCTCACGCTAGCCACAACGTGCTTGAGTGCTGTGGCAGCAGCCATGAAGCAAGTCAGTTTTTCAGTTGAAATCAAGATCTACTTTGTTTTTTGTGTATGGGTGGTTTGAAAAGATCACTTAAATTGTTACGTATTTTGAAATAAAGATGTATTCATTATTATGAACGTTGACAGAAAGGATATTGTATTTACATTTCCCACGTGTGCTTGCCTTGTATAAATCGATGGAGTTTCAACAAAGGCATTTGACTTCGGTTCATGTTAGCCTATACTGCCATCTGCAGCATTACCGCGGGTGTCTTTTACTTCTTTTGACAATAATATGGATCATTTCACAGTCCAATGTAAGAACATGTAGTCGTGGCCGAGTGGTTAAGGCGATGGACTAGAAATCCATTGGGGTTTCCCCGCGCAGGTTCGAATCCTGCCGACTACGTAAGCTTTCTTTTTAATTGTATGTGTTCATTCCTAATACATGTTTAAAGATGAGGAATCTGAAATATTACTGGTTCTACTTCATATCGCACCGGTTCATTTAGTTAAAGAATGTTCATTTTGGCACCATTCCAAATGCTGTGGTTTCTTTAAAGAAGAAAAGTCATGGCCCGTACGGGGATCGAACCCGCGACCTTGGCGTTATTAGCACCACGCTCTAACCAACTGAGCTAACCGGCCACACACATGGAGCGCGTTAATAAAACCCGAGAAAAACAAGGCCTGCGGACATTATGATTACCAAGATGTTATGTTAAACTCAACAATAACACATTCAAAGTATTGGAAAGGCATAATTAGAGGTCTCATCTTTATGAGGCAGTTTAGCAGTGTGAAGAAAGTGGCGAGGTGCGGGCTTGCGGTGACTTTCTCTCATTTAAAAAGCTGTGATTTGAATACTAAAAAGAAAAACATGTAAAATTACCAAGCATTCGGTGGACGTTTTAGAAATAAATTAACAAGAACTGTTGTCAGAAGTGGGGTTCGAGCCCACGCCTCCATGGAGACTGCGACCTGACCACAGCGCCTTAGACCGCTCGGCCATCCTGACTTACACCGACGACTTTGCACAACGCTGCAGCACACTGCTGAACCTCCCATGTCTGACGCTGCAGTAAATCACCTGGCGTGTGCGTGTACTTGTTCTTTTTCTGTTTATATTAAGGAGGGCGACAGGTTTTGTCGCATTTTGTATGGAATCACAAGGACACTCCTCTTACTGAAAGAAAATATACTGCAAACAGAGCGATCGCTTCACGGTTTGAATCAAAATCAGAACAGTCTGTTAGCAAATGAACTTCATCAAAAAACCACAAAGGCATTACATAAATGTTACAGATATATTTCGTAGACAGAACAGTTGTAACATATTTGAGTACATTTCTAAACAATCTGCTAATAACAGACATAATCTCAAAGCGCTATAATTTATTTTCAGATCTTATGAAAGACAAGTATGGTTGCGCATTATATCACAGAAAACAGGATAATCCTAGCGCTTCATTTAATCCCTCGGGTTGTACCATATGGAGATAGAAGATCCATTTGGATTCACATTGTAATAGTTTTTGATCGAGATTATCACGTCCTCGAGCTTGAAATATTTTTTGTATGCTGCGGTATTTCAGATCTGAAATGGAATGTTTGGCATCTACGAAATGTCTAGCTAGTGGTGAATGGATATCTTTTCTCCTAATTGAACTTTTATGCTTGCTCATCAATGCGCAATCGTCACTGTCTAGTAGTTTTACCAACATATTGCAAATGGCAAGGACAAAAAAACAAATAAATGACATGCGTTGAAGCACAGGTCATCACTTGTAAGACACTGTACTCTTTTTTCGTTGTATGGCTTGTAAAACGCAAACGCATTATCACAGGCGGCACAATTACGACATGGAAAATAATCCAGTAGATTTGTCCAGTACACCTAGATCTCTCGAACATGTCAATGAGTCAGCCCTTAATAAACACTGTCCGTGTTCATTTCTGTGTATATGACATTGTCTATAACCAATATCTGTTATGTAAGCGTATTGGTATGAAACCAATCGCAATTAATGCGATCCGTGTTTTCAGTCAGTTTGATAGTTTTAATCAATCATCGAAAAAGCAGCAGTGCTTTGCAACTGTAGTTCATCTTTCTTACGTTTTGGTAAGACACCCACTCAGAACGTGTCCGCTTCCTCCAGCCCCCTAAGGAACACTGGAGCGGTCATCAATAACAGCGAGCAGTTGGTCAAAAACAACACTCGCTGTCTTCTTCACGCTCAAAAACGAACACTCTCACTCTTCCTCGTGGGTAGCGAGCCCAAACACTTTCAAAACGCATTTCGCTAGCAAATCACTATAGAAATGATCCCTGAAAGTATTGTTTTATGGGCAAGTGGCCGACCGTCTCCCTCCAACTCTGAGTGGCACCGGTAGCTGTGCCGGTGACAAATAAACAGGAGCACTTTCATATAATGCAATTGCTGTATCCCAGTGAGTTGTTACAATAACATTTCAAACTCATTCCAGACTGCAGGCGGTTAAAAGCTTAATTGGGTTCAATTTTTTGGTATGATTTAAAAAGTACGAGCCAGTTGCCTCATTTGCATTGCCTGCCTTCCTCCTTTGCACTGTGACGTCTATCAAATGTGTGCTTAAAATCTGATGAATACGATTCCCATTTGAACCGTAAATATTTTAATTATACGCATACAGTGTTCTGTTGGGCTCCGAGGGTGTTATCTAATAAAACAACGTAATCGGTGAGCGCGTTCGGCTTAACCAAAACGTTGCTGTTTCAAGCCCACGCAGGGACGAGGCATTCTTTTTGTCAATCGCCTTTCTGTCAAGCCAGTAAACCTGTATATAATAAGAAACATTCAACAGCTCGGAAACACCATAATAGAATCCAATGCGTTTACAAATGTGTTTTGAAACTGTTCATTTTTCACCCAAATGCGGTTCTCAAAAATTGTTTTGCCTACATTTTTCTATTGCTATTATTATTTTTTCCAGAGTAAGACGAAAAAGCAAACATCCATGAAATAGGTAAACACTGCTACAGCGCTTGAACTGTCTCAACAAACGTTCAGCTCTAAAACGTGTACATTGAAAGTCTATTAACATCTTTAACACAATCATGTGTGTTCCAATAGCGGCTATTCCACATGGTGATCAATAAAGTGAATGCTGGCTTTGTTCACATATTAGCAAGACGTTTTCAGGATTCACGCATATTCTGAACAAGCACACTAGAATATGGTAATGAAAGGACAGGAAAATAACAGGTTTATTGGCTTTGGTCTTGTATCGTCACCCTGACTACTGTCAGGTAAGGAAGTGGCATTAATCAAAACGTAATTATGTAAGGTTACCAATGCGCAAATACGAAGCATATTAAAACTTCTTCACAATCTTAAATCTTCCCACATGCATTTCAAACACTTACTGATAAGTACGGCCCTTTCCCAATGTAACTGCTTTGTTTGAACACCAAAGATGGCTTGGATATTTATGAAACCACGATACTATTGTTCCCACTTTCTTTAGAACTACCAAATGTGCGCTTCCCATGTCAGCCCTAGTGGCCTAATGGCTAAGGCCACTGGCCTCCTAAGCCAGGGATAGTGGGTTCGAGTCCCATCTGGGGTGGGGTTTTGTTATAAAATCGAACATAATTGTGTTATGTTTTATTGGCATGTGATATTTTGTAGATCTTGTTATCTGCTAAGTCCGCTCACGCTAGCCACAACGTGCTTGAGTGCTGTGGCAGCAGCCATGAAGCAAGTCAGTTTTTCAGTTGAAATCAAGATCTACTTTGTTTTTTGTGTATGGGTGGTTTGAAAAGATCACTTAAATTGTTACGTATTTTGAAATAAAGATGTATTCATTATTATGAACGTTGACAGAAAGGATATTGTATTTACATTTCCCACGTGTGCTTGCCTTGTATAAATCGATGGAGTTTCAACAAAGGCATTTGACTTCGGTTCATGTTAGCCTATACTGCCATCTGCAGCATTACCGCGGGTGTCTTTTACTTCTTTTGACAATAATATGGATCATTTCACAGTCCAATGTAAGAACATGTAGTCGTGGCCGAGTGGTTAAGGCGATGGACTAGAAATCCATTGGGGTTTCCCCGCGCAGGTTCGAATCCTGCCGACTACGTAAGCTTTCTTTTTAATTGTATGTGTTCATTCCTAATACATGTTTAAAGATGAGGAATTTGAAATATTACTGGTTCTACTTCATATCGCACCGGTTCATTTTGTTAAAGAATGTTCATTTTGGCACCATTCCAAATGCTGTGGTTTCTTTAAAGAAGAAAAGTCATGGCCCGTACGGGGATCGAACCCGCGACCTTGGCGTTATTAGCACCACGCTCTAACCAACTGAGCTAACCGGCCACACACATGGAGCGCGTTAATAAAACCCGAGAAAAACAAGGCCTGCGGACATTATGATTACCAAGATGTTATGTTAAACTCAACAATAACACATTCAAAGTATTGGAAAGGCATAATTAGAGGTCTCATCTTTATGAGGCAGTTTAGCAGTGTGAAGAAAGTGGCGAGGTGCGGGCTTGCGGTGACTTTCTCTCATTTAAAAAGCTGTGATTTGAATACTAAAAAGAAAAACATGTAAAATTACCAAGCATTCGGTGGACGTTTTAGAAATAAATTAACAAGAACTGTTGTCAGAAGTGGGGTTCGAGCCCACGCCTCCATGGAGACTGCGAACTGACCACAGCGCCTTAGACCGCTCGGCCATCCTGACTTACACCGACGACTTTGCACAACGCTGCAGCACACTGCTGAACCTCCCATGTCTGACGCTGCAGTAAATCACCTGGCGTGTGCGTGTACTTGTTCTTTTTCTGTTTATATTAAGGAGGGCGACAGGTTTTGTCGCATTTTGTATGGAATCACAAGGACACTCCTCTTACTGAAAGAAAATATACTGCAAACAGAGCGATCGCTTCACGGTTTGAATCAAAATCAGAACAGTCTGTTAGCAAATGAACTTCATCAAAAAACCACAAAGGCATTACATAAATGTTACAGATATATTTCGTAGACAGAACAGTTGTAACATATTTGAGTACATTTCTAAACAATCTGCTAATAACAGACATAATCTCAAAGCGCTATAATTTATTTTCAGATCTTATGAAAGACAAGTATGGTTGCGCATTATATCACAGAAAACAGGATAATCCTAGCGCTTCATTTAATCCCTCGGGTTGTACCATATGGAGATAGAAGATCCATTTGGATTCACATTGTAATAGTTTTTGATCGAGATTATCACGTCCTCGAGCTTGAAATATTTTTTGTATGCTGCGGTATTTCAGATCTGAAATGGAATGTTTGGCATCTACGAAATGTCTAGCTAGTGGTGAATGGATATCTTTTCTCCTAATTGAACTTTTATGCTTGCTCATCAATGCGCAATCGTCACTGTCTAGTAGTTTTACCAACATATTGCAAATGGCAAGGACAAAAAAACAAATAAATGACATGCGTTGAAGCACAGGTCATCACTTGTAAGACACTGTACTCTTTTTTCGTTGTATGGCTTGTAAAACGCAAACGCATTATCACAGGCGGCACAATTACGACATGGAAAATAATCCAGTAGATTTGTCCAGTACACCTAGATCTCTCGAACATGTCAATGAGTCAGCCCTTAATAAACACTGTCCGTGTTCATTTCTGTGTATATGACATTGTCTATAACCAATATCTGTTATGTAAGCGTATTGGTATGAAACCAATCGCAATTAATGCGATCCGTGTTTTCAGTCAGTTTGATAGTTTTAATCAATCATCGAAAAAGCAGCAGTGCTTTGCAACTGTAGTTCATCTTTCTTACGTTTTGGTAAGACACCCACTCAGAACGTGTCCGCTTCCTCCAGCCCCCTAAGGAACACTGGAGCGGTCATCAATAACAGCGAGCAGTTGGTCAAAAACAACACTCGCTGTCTTCTTCACGCTCAAAAACGAACACTCTCACTCTTCCTCGTGGGTAGCGAGCCCAAACACTTTCAAAACGCATTTCGCTAGCAAATCACTATAGAAATGATCCCTGAAAGTATTGTTTTATGGGCAAGTGGCCGACCGTCTCCCTCCAACTCTGAGTGGCACCGGTAGCTGTGCCGGTGACAAATAAACAGGAGCACTTTCATATAATGCAATTGCTGTAGCCCAGTGAGTTGTTACAATAACATTTCAAACTCATTCCAGACTGCAGGCGGTTAAAAGCTTAATTGGGTTCAATTTTTTGGTATGATTTAAAAAGTACGAGCCAGTTGCCTCATTTGCATTGCCTGCCTTCCTCCTTTGCACTGTGACGTCTATCAAATGTGTGCTTAAAATCTGATGAATACGATTCCCATTTGAACCGTAAATATTTTAATTATACGCATACAGTGTTCTGTTGGGCTCCGAGGGTGTTATCTAATAAAACAACGTAATCGGTGAGCGCGTTCGGCTTAACCAAAACGTTGCTGTTTCAAGCCCACGCAGGGACGAGGCATTCTTTTTGTCAATCGCCTTTCTGTCAAGCCAGTAAACCTGTATATAATAAGAAACATTCAACAGCTCGGAAACACCATAATAGAATCCAATGCGTTTACAAATGTGTTTTGAAACTGTTCATTTTTCACCCAAATGCGGTTCTCAAAAATTGTTTTGCCTACATTTTTCTATTGCTATTATTATTTTTTCCAGAGTAAGACGAAAAAGCAAACATCCATGAAATAGGTAAACACTGCTACAGCGTTTGAACTGTCTCAACAAACGTTCAGCTCTAAAACGTGTACATTGAAAGTCTATTAACATCTTTAACACAATCATGTGTGTTCCAATAGCGGCTATTCCACATGGTGATCAATAAAGTGAATGCTGGCTTTGTTCACATATTAGCAAGACGTTTTCAGGATTCACGCATATTCTGAACAAGCACACTAGAATATGGTAATGAAAGGACAGGAAAATAACAGGTTTATTGGCTTTGGTCTTGTATCGTCACCCTGACTACTGTCAGGTAAGGAAGTGGCATTAATCAAAACGTAATTATGTAAGGTTACCAATGCGCAAATACGAAGCATATTAAAACTTCTTCACAATCTTAAATCTTCCCACATGCATTTCAAACACTTACTGATAAGTACGGCCCTTTCCCAATGTAACTGCTTTGTTTGAACACCAAAGATGGCTTGGATATTTATGAAACCACGATACTATTGTTCCCACTTTCTTTAGAACTACCAAATGTGCGCTTCCCATGTCAGCCCTAGTGGCCTAATGGCTAAGGCCACTGGCCTCCTAAGCCAGGGATAGTGGGTTCGAGTCCCATCTGGGGTGGGGTTTTGTTATAAAATCGAACATAATTGTGTTATGTTTTATTGGCATGTGATATTTTGTAGATCTTGTTATCTGCTAAGTCCGCTCACGCTAGCCACAACGTGCTTGAGTGCTGTGGCAGCAGCCATGAAGCAAGTCAGTTTTTCAGTTGAAATCAAGATCTACTTTGTTTTTTGTGTATGGGTGGTTTGAAAAGATCACTTAAATTGTTACGTATTTTGAAATAAAGATGTATTCATTATTATGAACGTTGACAGAAAGGATATTGTATTTACATTTCCCACGTGTGCTTGCCTTGTATAAATCGATGGAGTTTCAACAAAGGCATTTGACTTCGGTTCATGTTAGCCTATACTGCCATCTGCAGCATTACCGCGGGTGTCTTTTACTTCTTTTGACAATAATATGGATCATTTCACAGTCCAATGTAAGAACATGTAGTCGTGGCCGAGTGGTTAAGGCGATGGACTAGAAATCCATTGGGGTTTCCCCGCGCAGGTTCGAATCCTGCCGACTACGTAAGCTTTCTTTTTAATTGTATGTGTTCATTCCTAATACATGTTTAAAGATGAGGAATTTGAAATATTACTGGTTCTACTTCATATCGCACCGGTTCATTTTGTTAAAGAATGTTCATTTTGGCACCATTCCAAATGCTGTGGTTTCTTTAAAGAAGAAAAGTCATGGCCCGTACGGGGATCGAACCCGCGACCTTGGCGTTATTAGCACCACGCTCTAACCAACTGAGCTAACCGGCCACACACATGGAGCGCGTTAATAAAACCCGAGAAAAACAAGGCCTGTGGACATTATGATTACCAAGATGTTATGTTAAACTCAACAATAACACATTCAAAGTATTGGAAAGGCATAATTAGAGGTCTCATCTTTATGAGGCAGTTTAGCAGTGTGAAGAAAGTGGCGAGGTGCGGGCTTGCGGTGACTTTCTCTCATTTAAAAAGCTGTGATTTGAATACTAAAAAGAAAAACATGTAAAATTACCAAGCATTCGGTGGACGTTTTAGAAATAAATTAACAAGAACTGTTGTCAGAAGTGGGGTTCGAGCCCACGCCTCCATGGAGACTGCGAACTGACCACAGCGCCTTAGACCGCTCGGCCATCCTGACTTACACCGACGACTTTGCACAACGCTGCAGCACACTGCTGAACCTCCCATGTCTGACGCTGCAGTAAATCACCTGGCGTGTGCGTGTACTTGTTCTTTTTCTGTTTATATTAAGGAGGGCGACAGGTTTTGTCGCATTTTGTATGGAATCACAAGGACACTCCTCTTACTGAAAGAAAATATACTGCAAACAGAGCGATCGCTTCACGGTTTGAATCAAAATCAGAACAGTCTGTTAGCAAATGAACTTCATCAAAAAACCACAAAGGCATTACATAAATGTTACAGATATATTTCGTAGACAGAACAGTTGTAACATATTTGAGTACATTTCTAAACAATCTGCTAATAACAGACATAATCTCAAAGCGCTATAATTTATTTTCAGATCTTATGAAAGACAAGTATGGTTGCGCATTATATCACAGAAAACAGGATAATCCTAGCGCTTCATTTAATCCCTCGGGTTGTACCATATGGAGATAGAAGATCCATTTGGATTCACATTGTAATAGTTTTTGATCGAGATTATCACGTCCTCGAGCTTGAAATATTTTTTGTATGCTGCGGTATTTCAGATCTGAAATGGAATGTTTGGCATCTACGAAATGTCTAGCTAGTGGTGAATGGATATCTTTTCTCCTAATTGAACTTTTATGCTTGCTCATCAATGCGCAATCGTCACTGTCTAGTAGTTTTACCAACATATTGCAAATGGCAAGGACAAAAAAACAAATAAATGACATGCGTTGAAGCACAGGTCATCACTTGTAAGACACTGTACTCTTTTTTCGTTGTATGGCTTGTAAAACGCAAACGCATTATCACAGGCGGCACAATTACGACATGGAAAATAATCCAGTAGATTTGTCCAGTACACCTAGATCTCTCGAACATGTCAATGAGTCAGCCCTTAATAAACACTGTCCGTGTTCATTTCTGTGTATATGACATTGTCTATAACCAATATCTGTTATGTAAGCGTATTGGTATGAAACCAATCGCAATTAATGCGATCCGTGTTTTCAGTCAGTTTGATAGTTTTAATCAATCATCGAAAAAGCAGCAGTGCTTTGCAACTGTAGTTCATCTTTCTTACGTTTTGGTAAGACACCCACTCAGAACGTGTCCGCTTCCTCCAGCCCCCTAAGGAACACTGGAGCGGTCATCAATAACAGCGAGCAGTTGGTCAAAAACAACACTCGCTGTCTTCTTCACGCTCAAAAACGAACACTCTCACTCTTCCTCGTGGGTAGCGAGCCCAAACACTTTCAAAACGCATTTCGCTAGCAAATCACTATAGAAATGATCCCTGAAAGTATTGTTTTATGGGCAAGTGGCCGACCGTCTCCCTCCAACTCTGAGTGGCACCGGTAGCTGTGCCGGTGACAAATAAACAGGAGCACTTTCATATAATGCAATTGCTGTAGCCCAGTGAGTTGTTACAATAACATTTCAAACTCATTCCAGACTGCAGGCGGTTAAAAGCTTAATTGGGTTCAATTTTTTGGTATGATTTAAAAAGTACGAGCCAGTTGCCTCATTTGCATTGCCTGCCTTCCTCCTTTGCACTGTGACGTCTATCAAACGTGTGCTTAAAATCTGATGAATACGATTCCCATTTGAACCGTAAATATTTTAATTATACGCATACAGTGTTCTGTTGGGCTCCGAGGGTGTTATCTAATAAAACAACGTAATCGGTGAGCGCGTTCGGCTTAACCAAAACGTTGCTGTTTCAAGCCCACGCAGGGACGAGGCATTCTTTTTGTCAATCGCCTTTCTGTCAAGCCAGTAAACCTGTATATAATAAGAAACATTCAACAGCTCGGAAACACCATAATAGAATCCAATGCGTTTACAAATGTGTTTTGAAACTGTTCATTTTTCACCCAAATGCGGTTCTCAAAAATTGTTTTGCCTACATTTTTCTATTGCTATTATTATTTTTTCCAGAGTAAGACGAAAAAGCAAACATCCATGAAATAGGTAAACACTGCTACAGCGCTTGAACTGTCTCAACAAACGTTCAGCTCTAAAACGTGTACATTGAAAGTCTATTAACATCTTTAACACAATCATGTGTGTTCCAATAGCGGCTATTCCACATGGTGATCAATAAAGTGAATGCTGGCTTTGTTCACATATTAGCAAGACGTTTTCAGGATTCACGCATATTCTGAACAAGCACACTAGAATATGGTAATGAAAGGACAGGAAAATAACAGGTTTATTGGCTTTGGTCTTGTATCGTCACCCTGACTACTGTCAGGTAAGGAAGTGGCATTAATCAAAACGTAATTATGTAAGGTTACCAATGCGCAAATACGAAGCATATTAAAACTTCTTCACAATCTTAAATCTTCCCACATGCATTTCAAACACTTACTGATAAGTACGGCCCTTTCCCAATGTAACTGCTTTGTTTGAACACCAAAGATGGCTTGGATATTTATGAAACCACGATACTATTGTTCCCACTTTCTTTAGAACTACCAAATGTGCGCTTCCCATGTCAGCCCTAGTGGCCTAATGGCTAAGGCCACTGGCCTCCTAAGCCAGGGATAGTGGGTTCGAGTCCCATCTGGGGTGGGGTTTTGTTATAAAATCGAACATAATTGTGTTATGTTTTATTGGCATGTGATATTTTGTAGATCTTGTTATCTGCTAAGTCCGCTCACGCTAGCCACAACGTGCTTGAGTGCTGTGGCAGCAGCCATGAAGCAAGTCAGTTTTTCAGTTGAAATCAAGATCTACTTTGTTTTTTGTGTATGGGTGGTTTGAAAAGATCACTTAAATTGTTACGTATTTTGAAATAAAGATGTATTCATTATTATGAACGTTGACAGAAAGGATATTGTATTTACATTTCCCACGTGTGCTTGCCTTGTATAAATCGATGGAGTTTCAACAAAGGCATTTGACTTCGGTTCATGTTAGCCTATACTGCCATCTGCAGCATTACCGCGGGTGTCTTTTACTTCTTTTGACAATAATATGGATCATTTCACAGTCCAATGTAAGAACATGTAGTCGTGGCCGAGTGGTTAAGGCGATGGACTAGAAATCCATTGGGGTTTCCCCGCGCAGGTTCGAATCCTGCCGACTACGTAAGCTTTCTTTTTAATTGTATGTGTTCATTCCTAATACATGTTTAAAGATGAGGAATCTGAAATATTACTGGTTCTACTTCATATCGCACCGGTTCATTTAGTTAAAGAATGTTCATTTTGGCACCATTCCAAATGCTGTGGTTTCTTTAAAGAAGAAAAGTCATGGCCCGTACGGGGATCGAACCCGCGACCTTGGCGTTATTAGCACCACGCTCTAACCAACTGAGCTAACCGGCCACACACATGGAGCGCGTTAATAAAACCCGAGAAAAACAAGGCCTGCGGACATTATGATTACCAAGATGTTATGTTAAACTCAACAATAACACATTCAAAGTATTGGAAAGGCATAATTAGAGGTCTCATCTTTATGAGGCAGTTTAGCAGTGTGAAGAAAGTGGCGAGGTGCGGGCTTGCGGTGACTTTCTCTCATTTAAAAAGCTGTGATTTGAATACTAAAAAGAAAAACATGTAAAATTACCAAGCATTCGGTGGACGTTTTAGAAATAAATTAACAAGAACTGTTGTCAGAAGTGGGGTTCGAGCCCACGCCTCCATGGAGACTGCGAACTGACCACAGCGCCTTAGACCGCTCGGCCATCCTGACTTACACCGACGACTTTGCACAACGCTGCAGCACACTGCTGAACCTCCCATGTCTGACGCTGCAGTAAATCACCTGGCGTGTGCGTGTACTTGTTCTTTTTCTGTTTATATTAAGGAGGGCGACAGGTTTTGTCGCATTTTGTATGGAATCACAAGGACACTCCTCTTACTGAAAGAAAATATACTGCAAACAGAGCGATCGCTTCACGGTTTGAATCAAAATCAGAACAGTCTGTTAGCAAATGAACTTCATCAAAAAACCACAAAGGCATTACATAAATGTTACAGATATATTTCGTAGACAGAACAGTTGTAACATATTTGAGTACATTTCTAAACAATCTGCTAATAACAGACATAATCTCAAAGCGCTATAATTTATTTTCAGATCTTATGAAAGACAAGTATGGTTGCGCATTATATCACAGAAAACAGGATAATCCTAGCGCTTCATTTAATCCCTCGGGTTGTACCATATGGAGATAGAAGATCCATTTGGATTCACATTGTAATAGTTTTTGATCGAGATTATCACGTCCTCGAGCTTGAAATATTTTTTGTATGCTGCGGTATTTCAGATCTGAAATGGAATGTTTGGCATCTACGAAATGTCTAGCTAGTGGTGAATGGATATCTTTTCTCCTAATTGAACTTTTATGCTTGCTCATCAATGCGCAATCGTCACTGTCTAGTAGTTTTACCAACATATTGCAAATGGCAAGGACAAAAAAACAAATAAATGACATGCGTTGAAGCACAGGTCATCACTTGTAAGACACTGTACTCTTTTTTCGTTGTATGGCTTGTAAAACGCAAACGCATTATCACAGGCGGCACAATTACGACATGGAAAATAATCCAGTAGATTTGTCCAGTACACCTAGATCTCTCGAACATGTCAATGAGTCAGCCCTTAATAAACACTGTCCGTGTTCATTTCTGTGTATATGACATTGTCTATAACCAATATCTGTTATGTAAGCGTATTGGTATGAAACCAATCGCAATTAATGCGATCCGTGTTTTCAGTCAGTTTGATAGTTTTAATCAATCATCGAAAAAGCAGCAGTGCTTTGCAACTGTAGTTCATCTTTCTTACGTTTTGGTAAGACACCCACTCAGAACGTGTCCGCTTCCTCCAGCCCCCTAAGGAACACTGGAGCGGTCATCAATAACAGCGAGCAGTTGGTCAAAAACAACACTCGCTGTCTTCTTCACGCTCAAAAACGAACACTCTCACTCTTCCTCGTGGGTAGCGAGCCCAAACACTTTCAAAACGCATTTCGCTAGCAAATCACTATAGAAATGATCCCTGAAAGTATTGTTTTATGGGCAAGTGGCCGACCGTCTCCCTCCAACTCTGAGTGGCACCGGTAGCTGTGCCGGTGACAAATAAACAGGAGCACTTTCATATAATGCAATTGCTGTAGCCCAGTGAGTTGTTACAATAACATTTCAAACTCATTCCAGACTGCAGGCGGTTAAAAGCTTAATTGGGTTCAATTTTTTGGTATGATTTAAAAAGTACGAGCCAGTTGCCTCATTTGCATTGCCTGCCTTCCTCCTTTGCACTGTGACGTCTATCAAACGTGTGCTTAAAATCTGATGAATACGATTCCCATTTGAACCGTAAATATTTTAATTATACGCATACAGTGTTCTGTTGGGCTCCGAGGGTGTTATCTAATAAAACAACGTAATCGGTGAGCGCGTTCGGCTTAACCAAAACGTTGCTGTTTCAAGCCCACGCAGGGACGAGGCATTCTTTTTGTCAATCGCCTTTCTGTCAAGCCAGTAAACCTGTATATAATAAGAAACATTCAACAGCTCGGAAACACCATAATAGAATCCAATGCGTTTACAAATGTGTTTTGAAACTGTTCATTTTTCACCCAAATGCGGTTCTCAAAAATTGTTTTGCCTACATTTTTCTATTGCTATTATTATTTTTTCCAGAGTAAGACGAAAAAGCAAACATCCATGAAATAGGTAAACACTGCTACAGCGCTTGAACTGTCTCAACAAACGTTCAGCTCTAAAACGTGTACATTGAAAGTCTATTAACATCTTTAACACAATCATGTGTGTTCCAATAGCGGCTATTCCACATGGTGATCAATAAAGTGAATGCTGGCTTTGTTCACATATTAGCAAGACGTTTTCAGGATTCACGCATATTCTGAACAAGCACACTAGAATATGGTAATGAAAGGACAGGAAAATAACAGGTTTATTGGCTTTGGTCTTGTATCGTCACCCTGACTACTGTCAGGTAAGGAAGTGGCATTAATCAAAACGTAATTATGTAAGGTTACCAATGCGCAAATACGAAGCATATTAAAACTTCTTCACAATCTTAAATCTTCCCACATGCATTTCAAACACTTACTGATAAGTACGGCCCTTTCCCAATGTAACTGCTTTGTTTGAACACCAAAGATGGCTTGGATATTTATGAAACCACGATACTATTGTTCCCACTTTCTTTAGAACTACCAAATGTGCGCTTCCCATGTCAGCCCTAGTGGCCTAATGGCTAAGGCCACTGGCCTCCTAAGCCAGGGATAGTGGGTTCGAGTCCCATCTGGGGTGGGGTTTTGTTATAAAATCGAACATAATTGTGTTATGTTTTATTGGCATGTGATATTTTGTAGATCTTGTTATCTGCTAAGTCCGCTCACGCTAGCCACAACGTGCTTGAGTGCTGTGGCAGCAGCCATGAAGCAAGTCAGTTTTTCAGTTGAAATCAAGATCTACTTTGTTTTTTGTGTATGGGTGGTTTGAAAAGATCACTTAAATTGTTACGTATTTTGAAATAAAGATGTATTCATTATTATGAACGTTGACAGAAAGGATATTGTATTTACATTTCCCACGTGTGCTTGCCTTGTATAAATCGATGGAGTTTCAACAAAGGCATTTGACTTCGGTTCATGTTAGCCTATACTGCCATCTGCAGCATTACCGCGGGTGTCTTTTACTTCTTTTGACAATAATATGGATCATTTCACAGTCCAATGTAAGAACATGTAGTCGTGGCCGAGTGGTTAAGGCGATGGACTAGAAATCCATTGGGGTTTCCCCGCGCAGGTTCGAATCCTGCCGACTACGTAAGCTTTCTTTTTAATTGTATGTGTTCATTCCTAATACATGTTTAAAGATGAGGAATTTGAAATATTACTGGTTCTACTTCATATCGCACCGGTTCATTTTGTTAAAGAATGTTCATTTTGGCACCATTCCAAATGCTGTGGTTTCTTTAAAGAAGAAAAGTCATGGCCCGTACGGGGATCGAACCCGCGACCTTGGCGTTATTAGCACCCCGCTCTAACCAACTGAGCTAACCGGCCACACACATGGAGCGCGTTAATAAAACCCGAGAAAAACAAGGCCTGCGGACATTATGATTACCAAGATGTTATGTTAAACTCAACAATAACACATTCAAAGTATTGGAAAGGCATAATTAGAGGTCTCATCTTTATGAGGCAGTTTAGCAGTGTGAAGAAAGTGGCGAGGTGCGGGCTTGCGGTGACTTTCTCTCATTTAAAAAGCTGTGATTTGAATACTAAAAAGAAAAACATGTAAAATTACCAAGCATTCGGTGGACGTTTTAGAAATAAATTAACAAGAACTGTTGTCAGAAGTGGGGTTCGAGCCCACGCCTCCATGGAGACTGCGAACTGACCACAGCGCCTTAGACCGCTCGGCCATCCTGACTTACACCGACGACTTTGCACAACGCTGCAGCACACTGCTGAACCTCCCATGTCTGACGCTGCAGTAAATCACCTGGCGTGTGCGTGTACTTGTTCTTTTTCTGTTTATATTAAGGAGGGCGACAGGTTTTGTCGCATTTTGTATGGAATCACAAGGACACTCCTCTTACTGAAAGAAAATATACTGCAAACAGAGCGATCGCTTCACGGTTTGAATCAAAATCAGAACAGTCTGTTAGCAAATGAACTTCATCAAAAAACCACAAAGGCATTACATAAATGTTACAGATATATTTCGTAGACAGAACAGTTGTAACATATTTGAGTACATTTCTAAACAATCTGCTAATAACAGACATAATCTCAAAGCGCTATAATTTATTTTCAGATCTTATGAAAGACAAGTATGGTTGCGCATTATATCACAGAAAACAGGATAATCCTAGCGCTTCATTTAATCCCTCGGGTTGTACCATATGGAGATAGAAGATCCATTTGGATTCACATTGTAATAGTTTTTGATCGAGATTATCACGTCCTCGAGCTTGAAATATTTTTTGTATGCTGCGGTATTTCAGATCTGAAATGGAATGTTTGGCATCTACGAAATGTCTAGCTAGTGGTGAATGGATATCTTTTCTCCTAATTGAACTTTTATGCTTGCTCATCAATGCGCAATCGTCACTGTCTAGTAGTTTTACCAACATATTGCAAATGGCAAGGACAAAAAAACAAATAAATGACATGCGTTGAAGCACAGGTCATCACTTGTAAGACACTGTACTCTTTTTTCGTTGTATGGCTTGTAAAACGCAAACGCATTATCACAGGCGGCACAATTACGACATGGAAAATAATCCAGTAGATTTGTCCAGTACACCTAGATCTCTCGAACATGTCAATGAGTCAGCCCTTAATAAACACTGTCCGTGTTCATTTCTGTGTATATGACATTGTCTATAACCAATATCTGTTATGTAAGCGTATTGGTATGAAACCAATCGCAATTAATGCGATCCGTGTTTTCAGTCAGTTTGATAGTTTTAATCAATCATCGAAAAAGCAGCAGTGCTTTGCGACTGTAGTTCATCTTTCTTACGTTTTGGTAAGACACCCACTCAGAACGTGTCCGCTTCCTCCAGCCCCCTAAGGAACACTGGAGCGGTCATCAATAACAGCGAGCAGTTGGTCAAAAACAACACTCGCTGTCTTCTTCACGCTCAAAAACGAACACTCTCACTCTTCCTCGTGGGTAGCGAGCCCAAACACTTTCAAAACGCATTTCGCTAGCAAATCACTATAGAAATGATCCCTGAAAGTATTGTTTTATGGGCAAGTGGCCGACCGTCTCCCTCCAACTCTGAGTGGCACCGGTAGCTGTGCCGGTGACAAATAAACAGGAGCACTTTCATATAATGCAATTGCTGTAGCCCAGTGAGTTGTTACAATAACATTTCAAACTCATTCCAGACTGCAGGCGGTTAAAAGCTTAATTGGGTTCAATTTTTTGGTATGATTTAAAAAGTACGAGCCAGTTGCCTCATTTGCATTGCCTGCCTTCCTCCTTTGCACTGTGACGTCTATCAAATGTGTGCTTAAAATCTGATGAATACGATTCCCATTTGAACCGTAAATATTTTAATTATACGCATACAGTGTTCTGTTGGGCTCCGAGGGTGTTATCTAATAAAACAACGTAATCGGTGAGCGCGTTCGGCTTAACCAAAACGTTGCTGTTTCAAGCCCACGCAGGGACGAGGCATTCTTTTTGTCAATCGCCTTTCTGTCAAGCCAGTAAACCTGTATATAATAAGAAACATTCAACAGCTCGGAAACACCATAATAGAATCCAATGCGTTTACAAATGTGTTTTGAAACTGTTCATTTTTCACCCAAATGCGGTTCTCAAAAATTGTTTTGCCTACATTTTTCTATTGCTATTATTATTTTTTCCAGAGTAAGACGAAAAAGCAAACATCCATGAAATAGGTAAACACTGCTACAGCGCTTGAACTGTCTCAACAAACGTTCAGCTCTAAAACGTGTACATTGAAAGTCTATTAACATCTTTAACACAATCATGTGTGTTCCAATAGCGGCTATTCCACATGGTGATCAATAAAGTGAATGCTGGCTTTGTTCACATATTAGCAAGACGTTTTCAGGATTCACGCATATTCTGAACAAGCACACTAGAATATGGTAATGAAAGGACAGGAAAATAACAGGTTTATTGGCTTTGGTCTTGTATCGTCACCCTGACTACTGTCAGGTAAGGAAGTGGCATTAATCAAAACGTAATTATGTAAGGTTACCAATGCGCAAATACGAAGCATATTAAAACTTCTTCACAATCTTAAATCTTCCCACATGCATTTCAAACACTTACTGATAAGTACGGCCCTTTCCCAATGTAACTGCTTTGTTTGAACACCAAAGATGGCTTGGATATTTATGAAACCACGATACTATTGTTCCCACTTTCTTTAGAACTACCAAATGTGCGCTTCCCATGTCAGCCCTAATGGCCTAATGGCTAAGGCCACTGGCCTCCTAAGCCAGGGATAGTGGGTTCGAGTCCCATCTGGGGTGGGGTTTTGTTATAAAATCGAACATAATTGTGTTATGTTTTATTGGCATGTGATATTTTGTAGATCTTGTTATCTGCTAAGTCCGCTCACGCTAGCCACAACGTGCTTGAGTGCTGTGGCAGCAGCCATGAAGCAAGTCAGTTTTCAGTTGAAATCAAGATCTACTTTGTTTTTTGTGTATGGGTGGTTTGAAAAGATCACTTAAATTGTTACGTATTTTGAAATAAAGATGTATTCATTATTATGAACGTTGACAGAAAGGATATTGTATTTACATTTCCCACGTGTGCTTGCCTTGTATAAATCGATGGAGTTTCAACAAAGGCATTTGACTTCGGTTCATGTTAGCCTATACTGCCATCTGCAGCATTACCGCGGGTGTCTTTTACTTCTTTTGACAATAATATGGATCATTTCACAGTCCAATGTAAGAACATGTAGTCGTGGCCGAGTGGTTAAGGCGATGGACTAGAAATCCATTGGGGTTTCCCCGCGCAGGTTCGAATCCTGCCGACTACGTAAGCTTTCTTTTTAATTGTATGTGTTCATTCCTAATACATGTTTAAAGATGAGGAATTTGAAATATTACTGGTTCTACTTCATATCGCACCGGTTCATTTTGTTAAAGAATGTTCATTTTGGCACCATTCCAAATGCTGTGGTTTCTTTAAAGAAGAAAAGTCATGGCCCGTACGGGGATCGAACCCGCGACCTTGGCGTTATTAGCACCACGCTCTAACCAACTGAGCTAACCGGCCACACACATGGAGCGCGTTAATAAAACCCGAGAAAAACAAGGCCTGCGGACATTATGATTACCAAGATGTTATGTTAAACTCAACAATAACACATTCAAAGTATTGGAAAGGCATAATTAGAGGTCTCATCTTTATGAGGCAGTTTAGCAGTGTGAAGAAAGTGGCGAGGTGCGGGCTTGCGGTGACTTTCTCTCATTTAAAAAGCTGTGATTTGAATACTAAAAAGAAAAACATGTAAAATTACCAAGCATTCGGTGGACGTTTTAGAAATAAATTAACAAGAACTGTTGTCAGAAGTGGGGTTCGAGCCCACGCCTCCATGGAGACTGCGAACTGACCACAGCGCCTTAGACCGCTCGGCCATCCTGACTTACACCGACGACTTTGCACAACGCTGCAGCACACTGCTGAACCTCCCATGTCTGACGCTGCAGTAAATCACCTGGCGTGTGCGTGTACTTGTTCTTTTTCTGTTTATATTAAGGAGGGCGACAGGTTTTGTCGCATTTTGTATGGAATCACAAGGACACTCCTCTTACTGAAAGAAAATATACTGCAAACAGAGCGATCGCTTCACGGTTTGAATCAAAATCAGAACAGTCTGTTAGCAAATGAACTTCATCAAAAAACCACAAAGGCATTACATAAATGTTACAGATATATTTCGTAGACAGAACAGTTGTAACATATTTGAGTACATTTCTAAACAATCTGCTAATAACAGACATAATCTCAAAGCGCTATAATTTATTTTCAGATCTTATGAAAGACAAGTATGGTTGCGCATTATATCACAGAAAACAGGATAATCCTAGCGCTTCATTTAATCCCTCGGGTTGTACCATATGGAGATAGAAGATCCATTTGGATTCACATTGTAATAGTTTTTGATCGAGATTATCACGTCCTCGAGCTTGAAATATTTTTTGTATGCTGCGGTATTTCAGATCTGAAATGGAATGTTTGGCATCTACGAAATGTCTAGCTAGTGGTGAATGGATATCTTTTCTCCTAATTGAACTTTTATGCTTGCTCATCAATGCGCAATCGTCACTGTCTAGTAGTTTTACCAACATATTGCAAATGGCAAGGACAAAAAAACAAATAAATGACATGCGTTGAAGCACAGGTCATCACTTGTAAGACACTGTACTCTTTTTTCGTTGTATGGCTTGTAAAACGCAAACGCATTATCACAGGCGGCACAATTACGACATGGAAAATAATCCAGTAGATTTGTCCAGTACACCTAGATCTCTCGAACATGTCAATGAGTCAGCCCTTAATAAACACTGTCCGTGTTCATTTCTGTGTATATGACATTGTCTATAACCAATATCTGTTATGTAAGCGTATTGGTATGAAACCAATCGCAATTAATGCGATCCGTGTTTTCAGTCAGTTTGATAGTTTTAATCAATCATCGAAAAAGCAGCAGTGCTTTGCAACTGTAGTTCATCTTTCTTACGTTTTGGTAAGACACCCACTCAGAACGTGTCCGCTTCCTCCAGCCCCCTAAGGAACACTGGAGCGGTCATCAATAACAGCGAGCAGTTGGTCAAAAACAACACTCGCTGTCTTCTTCACGCTCAAAAACGAACACTCTCACTCTTCCTCGTGGGTAGCGAGCCCAAACACTTTCAAAACGCATTTCGCTAGCAAATCACTATAGAAATGATCCCTGAAAGTATTGTTTTATGGGCAAGTGGCCGACCGTCTCCCTCCAACTCTGAGTGGCACCGGTAGCTGTGCCGGTGACAAATAAACAGGAGCACTTTCATATAATGCAATTGCTGTAGCCCAGTGAGTTGTTACAATAACATTTCAAACTCATTCCAGACTGCAGGCGGTTAAAAGCTTAATTGGGTTCAATTTTTTGGTATGATTTAAAAAGTACGAGCCAGTTGCCTCATTTGCATTGCCTGCCTTCCTCCTTTGCACTGTGACGTCTATCAAATGTGTGCTTAAAATCTGATGAATACGATTCCCATTTGAACCGTAAATATTTTAATTATACGCATACAGTGTTCTGTTGGGCTCCGAGGGTGTTATCTAATAAAACAACGTAATCGGTGAGCGCGTTCGGCTTAACCAAAACGTTGCTGTTTCAAGCCCACGCAGGGACGAGGCATTCTTTTTGTCAATCGCCTTTCTGTCAAGCCAGTAAACCTGTATATAATAAGAAACATTCAACAGCTCGGAAACACCATAATAGAATCCAATGCGTTTACAAATGTGTTTTGAAACTGTTCATTTTTCACCCAAATGCGGTTCTCAAAAATTGTTTTGCCTACATTTTTCTATTGCTATTATTATTTTTTCCAGAGTAAGACGAAAAAGCAAACATCCATGAAATAGGTAAACACTGCTACAGCGTTTGAACTGTCTCAACAAACGTTCAGCTCTAAAACGTGTACATTGAAAGTCTATTAACATCTTTAACACAATCATGTGTGTTCCAATAGCGGCTATTCCACATGGTGATCAATAAAGTGAATGCTGGCTTTGTTCACATATTAGCAAGACGTTTTCAGGATTCACGCATATTCTGAACAAGCACACTAGAATATGGTAATGAAAGGACAGGAAAATAACAGGTTTATTGGCTTTGGTCTTGTATCGTCACCCTGACTACTGTCAGGTAAGGAAGTGGCATTAATCAAAACGTAATTATGTAAGGTTACCAATGCGCAAATACGAAGCATATTAAAACTTCTTCACAATCTTAAATCTTCCCACATGCATTTCAAACACTTACTGATAAGTACGGCCCTTTCCCAATGTAACTGCTTTGTTTGAACACCAAAGATGGCTTGGATATTTATGAAACCACGATACTATTGTTCCCACTTTCTTTAGAACTACCAAATGTGCGCTTCCCATGTCAGCCCTAGTGGCCTAATGGCTAAGGCCACTGGCCTCCTAAGCCAGGGATAGTGGGTTCGAGTCCCATCTGGGGTGGGGTTTTGTTATAAAATCGAACATAATTGTGTTATGTTTTATTGGCATGTGATATTTTGTAGATCTTGTTATCTGCTAAGTCCGCTCACGCTAGCCACAACGTGCTTGAGTGCTGTGGCAGCAGCCATGAAGCAAGTCAGTTTTTCAGTTGAAATCAAGATCTACTTTGTTTTTTGTGTATGGGTGGTTTGAAAAGATCACTTAAATTGTTACGTATTTTGAAATAAAGATGTATTCATTATTATGAACGTTGACAGAAAGGATATTGTATTTACATTTCCCACGTGTGCTTGCCTTGTATAAATCGATGGAGTTTCAACAAAGGCATTTGACTTCGGTTCATGTTAGCCTATACTGCCATCTGCAGCATTACCGCGGGTGTCTTTTACTTCTTTTGACAATAATATGGATCATTTCACAGTCCAATGTAAGAACATGTAGTCGTGGCCGAGTGGTTAAGGCGATGGACTAGAAATCCATTGGGGTTTCCCCGCGCAGGTTCGAATCCTGCCGACTACGTAAGCTTTCTTTTTAATTGTATGTGTTCATTCCTAATACATGTTTAAAGATGAGGAATTTGAAATATTACTGGTTCTACTTCATATCGCACCGGTTCATTTTGTTAAAGAATGTTCATTTTGGCACCATTCCAAATGCTGTGGTTTCTTTAAAGAAGAAAAGTCATGGCCCGTACGGGGATCGAACCCGCGACCTTGGCGTTATTAGCACCACGCTCTAACCAACTGAGCTAACCGGCCACACACATGGAGCGCGTTAATAAAACCCGAGAAAAACAAGGCCTGTGGACATTATGATTACCAAGATGTTATGTTAAACTCAACAATAACACATTCAAAGTATTGGAAAGGCATAATTAGAGGTCTCATCTTTATGAGGCAGTTTAGCAGTGTGAAGAAAGTGGCGAGGTGCGGGCTTGCGGTGACTTTCTCTCATTTAAAAAGCTGTGATTTGAATACTAAAAAGAAAAACATGTAAAATTACCAAGCATTCGGTGGACGTTTTAGAAATAAATTAACAAGAACTGTTGTCAGAAGTGGGGTTCGAGCCCACGCCTCCATGGAGACTGCGAACTGACCACAGCGCCTTAGACCGCTCGGCCATCCTGACTTACACCGACGACTTTGCACAACGCTGCAGCACACTGCTGAACCTCCCATGTCTGACGCTGCAGTAAATCACCTGGCGTGTGCGTGTACTTGTTCTTTTTCTGTTTATATTAAGGAGGGCGACAGGTTTTGTCGCATTTTGTATGGAATCACAAGGACACTCCTCTTACTGAAAGAAAATATACTGCAAACAGAGCGATCGCTTCACGGTTTGAATCAAAATCAGAACAGTCTGTTAGCAAATGAACTTCATCAAAAAACCACAAAGGCATTACATAAATGTTACAGATATATTTCGTAGACAGAACAGTTGTAACATATTTGAGTACATTTCTAAACAATCTGCTAATAACAGACATAATCTCAAAGCGCTATAATTTATTTTCAGATCTTATGAAAGACAAGTATGGTTGCGCATTATATCACAGAAAACAGGATAATCCTAGCGCTTCATTTAATCCCTCGGGTTGTACCATATGGAGATAGAAGATCCATTTGGATTCACATTGTAATAGTTTTTGATCGAGATTATCACGTCCTCGAGCTTGAAATATTTTTTGTATGCTGCGGTATTTCAGATCTGAAATGGAATGTTTGGCATCTACGAAATGTCTAGCTAGTGGTGAATGGATATCTTTTCTCCTAATTGAACTTTTATGCTTGCTCATCAATGCGCAATCGTCACTGTCTAGTAGTTTTACCAACATATTGCAAATGGCAAGGACAAAAAAACAAATAAATGACATGCGTTGAAGCACAGGTCATCACTTGTAAGACACTGTACTCTTTTTTCGTTGTATGGCTTGTAAAACGCAAACGCATTATCACAGGCGGCACAATTACGACATGGAAAATAATCCAGTAGATTTGTCCAGTACACCTAGATCTCTCGAACATGTCAATGAGTCAGCCCTTAATAAACACTGTCCGTGTTCATTTCTGTGTATATGACATTGTCTATAACCAATATCTGTTATGTAAGCGTATTGGTATGAAACCAATCGCAATTAATGCGATCCGTGTTTTCAGTCAGTTTGATAGTTTTAATCAATCATCGAAAAAGCAGCAGTGCTTTGCAACTGTAGTTCATCTTTCTTACGTTTTGGTAAGACACCCACTCAGAACGTGTCCGCTTCCTCCAGCCCCCTAAGGAACACTGGAGCGGTCATCAATAACAGCGAGCAGTTGGTCAAAAACAACACTCGCTGTCTTCTTCACGCTCAAAAACGAACACTCTCACTCTTCCTCGTGGGTAGCGAGCCCAAACACTTTCAAAACGCATTTCGCTAGCAAATCACTATAGAAATGATCCCTGAAAGTATTGTTTTATGGGCAAGTGGCCGACCGTCTCCCTCCAACTCTGAGTGGCACCGGTAGCTGTGCCGGTGACAAATAAACAGGAGCACTTTCATATAATGCAATTGCTGTAGCCCAGTGAGTTGTTACAATAACATTTCAAACTCATTCCAGACTGCAGGCGGTTAAAAGCTTAATTGGGTTCAATTTTTTGGTATGATTTAAAAAGTACGAGCCAGTTGCCTCATTTGCATTGCCTGCCTTCCTCCTTTGCACTGTGACGTCTATCAAACGTGTGCTTAAAATCTGATGAATACGATTCCCATTTGAACCGTAAATATTTTAATTATACGCATACAGTGTTCTGTTGGGCTCCGAGGGTGTTATCTAATAAAACAACGTAATCGGTGAGCGCGTTCGGCTTAACCAAAACGTTGCTGTTTCAAGCCCACGCAGGGACGAGGCATTCTTTTTGTCAATCGCCTTTCTGTCAAGCCAGTAAACCTGTATATAATAAGAAACATTCAACAGCTCGGAAACACCATAATAGAATCCAATGCGTTTACAAATGTGTTTTGAAACTGTTCATTTTTCACCCAAATGCGGTTCTCAAAAATTGTTTTGCCTACATTTTTCTATTGCTATTATTATTTTTTCCAGAGTAAGACGAAAAAGCAAACATCCATGAAATAGGTAAACACTGCTACAGCGCTTGAACTGTCTCAACAAACGTTCAGCTCTAAAACGTGTACATTGAAAGTCTATTAACATCTTTAACACAATCATGTGTGTTCCAATAGCGGCTATTCCACATGGTGATCAATAAAGTGAATGCTGGCTTTGTTCACATATTAGCAAGACGTTTTCAGGATTCACGCATATTCTGAACAAGCACACTAGAATATGGTAATGAAAGGACAGGAAAATAACAGGTTTATTGGCTTTGGTCTTGTATCGTCACCCTGACTACTGTCAGGTAAGGAAGTGGCATTAATCAAAACGTAATTATGTAAGGTTACCAATGCGCAAATACGAAGCATATTAAAACTTCTTCACAATCTTAAATCTTCCCACATGCATTTCAAACACTTACTGATAAGTACGGCCCTTTCCCAATGTAACTGCTTTGTTTGAACACCAAAGATGGCTTGGATATTTATGAAACCACGATACTATTGTTCCCACTTTCTTTAGAACTACCAAATGTGCGCTTCCCATGTCAGCCCTAGTGGCCTAATGGCTAAGGCCACTGGCCTCCTAAGCCAGGGATAGTGGGTTCGAGTCCCATCTGGGGTGGGGTTTTGTTATAAAATCGAACATAATTGTGTTATGTTTTATTGGCATGTGATATTTTGTAGATCTTGTTATCTGCTAAGTCCGCTCACGCTAGCCACAACGTGCTTGAGTGCTGTGGCAGCAGCCATGAAGCAAGTCAGTTTTTCAGTTGAAATCAAGATCTACTTTGTTTTTTGTGTATGGGTGGTTTGAAAAGATCACTTAAATTGTTACGTATTTTGAAATAAAGATGTATTCATTATTATGAACGTTGACAGAAAGGATATTGTATTTACATTTCCCACGTGTGCTTGCCTTGTATAAATCGATGGAGTTTCAACAAAGGCATTTGACTTCGGTTCATGTTAGCCTATACTGCCATCTGCAGCATTACCGCGGGTGTCTTTTACTTCTTTTGACAATAATATGGATCATTTCACAGTCCAATGTAAGAACATGTAGTCGTGGCCGAGTGGTTAAGGCGATGGACTAGAAATCCATTGGGGTTTCCCCGCGCAGGTTCGAATCCTGCCGACTACGTAAGCTTTCTTTTTAATTGTATGTGTTCATTCCTAATACATGTTTAAAGATGAGGAATTTGAAATATTACTGGTTCTACTTCATATCGCACCGGTTCATTTTGTTAAAGAATGTTCATTTTGGCACCATTCCAAATGCTGTGGTTTCTTTAAAGAAGAAAAGTCATGGCCCGTACGGGGATCGAACCCGCGACCTTGGCGTTATTAGCACCACGCTCTAACCAACTGAGCTAACCGGCCACACACATGGAGCGCGTTAATAAAACCCGAGAAAAACAAGGCCTGCGGACATTATGATTACCAAGATGTTATGTTAAACTCAACAATAACACATTCAAAGTATTGGAAAGGCATAATTAGAGGTCTCATCTTTATGAGGCAGTTTAGCAGTGTGAAGAAAGTGGCGAGGTGCGGGCTTGCGGTGACTTTCTCTCATTTAAAAAGCTGTGATTTGAATACTAAAAAGAAAAACATGTAAAATTACCAAGCATTCGGTGGACGTTTTAGAAATAAATTAACAAGAACTGTTGTCAGAAGTGGGGTTCGAGCCCACGCCTCCATGGAGACTGCGAACTGACCACAGCGCCTTAGACCGCTCGGCCATCCTGACTTACACCGACGACTTTGCACAACGCTGCAGCACACTGCTGAACCTCCCATGTCTGACGCTGCAGTAAATCACCTGGCGTGTGCGTGTACTTGTTCTTTTTCTGTTTATATTAAGGAGGGCGACAGGTTTTGTCGCATTTTGTATGGAATCACAAGGACACTCCTCTTACTGAAAGAAAATATACTGCAAACAGAGCGATCGCTTCACGGTTTGAATCAAAATCAGAACAGTCTGTTAGCAAATGAACTTCATCAAAAAACCACAAAGGCATTACATAAATGTTACAGATATATTTCGTAGACAGAACAGTTGTAACATATTTGAGTACATTTCTAAACAATCTGCTAATAACAGACATAATCTCAAAGCGCTATAATTTATTTTCAGATCTTATGAAAGACAAGTATGGTTGCGCATTATATCACAGAAAACAGGATAATCCTAGCGCTTCATTTAATCCCTCGGGTTGTACCATATGGAGATAGAAGATCCATTTGGATTCACATTGTAATAGTTTTTGATCGAGATTATCACGTCCTCGAGCTTGAAATATTTTTTGTATGCTGCGGTATTTCAGATCTGAAATGGAATGTTTGGCATCTACGAAATGTCTAGCTAGTGGTGAATGGATATCTTTTCTCCTAATTGAACTTTTATGCTTGCTCATCAATGCGCAATCGTCACTGTCTAGTAGTTTTACCAACATATTGCAAATGGCAAGGACAAAAAAACAAATAAATGACATGCGTTGAAGCACAGGTCATCACTTGTAAGACACTGTACTCTTTTTTCGTTGTATGGCTTGTAAAACGCAAACGCATTATCACAGGCGGCACAATTACGACATGGAAAATAATCCAGTAGATTTGTCCAGTACACCTAGATCTCTCGAACATGTCAATGAGTCAGCCCTTAATAAACACTGTCCGTGTTCATTTCTGTGTATATGACATTGTCTATAACCAATATCTGTTATGTAAGCGTATTGGTATGAAACCAATCGCAATTAATGCGATCCGTGTTTTCAGTCAGTTTGATAGTTTTAATCAATCATCGAAAAAGCAGCAGTGCTTTGCAACTGTAGTTCATCTTTCTTACGTTTTGGTAAGACACCCACTCAGAACGTGTCCGCTTCCTCCAGCCCCCTAAGGAACACTGGAGCGGTCATCAATAACAGCGAGCAGTTGGTCAAAAACAACACTCGCTGTCTTCTTCACGCTCAAAAACGAACACTCTCACTCTTCCTCGTGGGTAGCGAGCCCAAACACTTTCAAAACGCATTTCGCTAGCAAATCACTATAGAAATGATCCCTGAAAGTATTGTTTTATGGGCAAGTGGCCGACCGTCTCCCTCCAACTCTGAGTGGCACCGGTAGCTGTGCCGGTGACAAATAAACAGGAGCACTTTCATATAATGCAATTGCTGTAGCCCAGTGAGTTGTTACAATAACATTTCAAACTCATTCCAGACTGCAGGCGGTTAAAAGCTTAATTGGGTTCAATTTTTTGGTATGATTTAAAAAGTACGAGCCAGTTGCCTCATTTGCATTGCCTGCCTTCCTCCTTTGCACTGTGACGTCTATCAAACGTGTGCTTAAAATCTGATGAATACGATTCCCATTTGAACCGTAAATATTTTAATTATACGCATACAGTGTTCTGTTGGGCTCCGAGGGTGTTATCTAATAAAACAACGTAATCGGTGAGCGCGTTCGGCTTAACCAAAACGTTGCTGTTTCAAGCCCACGCAGGGACGAGGCATTCTTTTTGTCAATCGCCTTTCTGTCAAGCCAGTAAACCTGTATATAATAAGAAACATTCAACAGCTCGGAAACACCATAATAGAATCCAATGCGTTTACAAATGTGTTTTGAAACTGTTCATTTTTCACCCAAATGCGGTTCTCAAAAATTGTTTTGCCTACATTTTTCTATTGCTATTATTATTTTTTCCAGAGTAAGACGAAAAAGCAAACATCCATGAAATAGGTAAACACTGCTACAGCGCTTGAACTGTCTCAACAAACGTTCAGCTCTAAAACGTGTACATTGAAAGTCTATTAACATCTTTAACACAATCATGTGTGTTCCAATAGCGGCTATTCCACATGGTGATCAATAAAGTGAATGCTGGCTTTGTTCACATATTAGCAAGACGTTTTCAGGATTCACGCATATTCTGAACAAGCACACTAGAATATGGTAATGAAAGGACAGGAAAATAACAGGTTTATTGGCTTTGGTCTTGTATCGTCACCCTGACTACTGTCAGGTAAGGAAGTGGCATTAATCAAAACGTAATTATGTAAGGTTACCAATGCGCAAATACGAAGCATATTAAAACTTCTTCACAATCTTAAATCTTCCCACATGCATTTCAAACACTTACTGATAAGTACGGCCCTTTCCCAATGTAACTGCTTTGTTTGAACACCAAAGATGGCTTGGATATTTATGAAACCACGATACTATTGTTCCCACTTTCTTTAGAACTACCAAATGTGCGCTTCCCATGTCAGCCCTAGTGGCCTAATGGCTAAGGCCACTGGCCTCCTAAGCCAGGGATAGTGGGTTCGAGTCCCATCTGGGGTGGGGTTTTGTTATAAAATCGAACATAATTGTGTTATGTTTTATTGGCATGTGATATTTTGTAGATCTTGTTATCTGCTAAGTCCGCTCACGCTAGCCACAACGTGCTTGAGTGCTGTGGCAGCAGCCATGAAGCAAGTCAGTTTTTCAGTTGAAATCAAGATCTACTTTGTTTTTTGTGTATGGGTGGTTTGAAAAGATCACTTAAATTGTTACGTATTTTGAAATAAAGATGTATTCATTATTATGAACGTTGACAGAAAGGATATTGTATTTACATTTCCCACGTGTGCTTGCCTTGTATAAATCGATGGAGTTTCAACAAAGGCATTTGACTTCGGTTCATGTTAGCCTATACTGCCATCTGCAGCATTACCGCGGGTGTCTTTTACTTCTTTTGACAATAATATGGATCATTTCACAGTCCAATGTAAGAACATGTAGTCGTGGCCGAGTGGTTAAGGCGATGGACTAGAAATCCATTGGGGTTTCCCCGCGCAGGTTCGAATCCTGCCGACTACGTAAGCTTTCTTTTTAATTGTATGTGTTCATTCCTAATACATGTTTAAAGATGAGGAATTTGAAATATTACTGGTTCTACTTCATATCGCACCGGTTCATTTTGTTAAAGAATGTTCATTTTGGCACCATTCCAAATGCTGTGGTTTCTTTAAAGAAGAAAAGTCATGGCCCGTACGGGGATCGAACCCGCGACCTTGGCGTTATTAGCACCCCGCTCTAACCAACTGAGCTAACCGGCCACACACATGGAGCGCGTTAATAAAACCCGAGAAAAACAAGGCCTGCGGACATTATGATTACCAAGATGTTATGTTAAACTCAACAATAACACATTCAAAGTATTGGAAAGGCATAATTAGAGGTCTCATCTTTATGAGGCAGTTTAGCAGTGTGAAGAAAGTGGCGAGGTGCGGGCTTGCGGTGACTTTCTCTCATTTAAAAAGCTGTGATTTGAATACTAAAAAGAAAAACATGTAAAATTACCAAGCATTCGGTGGACGTTTTAGAAATAAATTAACAAGAACTGTTGTCAGAAGTGGGGTTCGAGCCCACGCCTCCATGGAGACTGCGAACTGACCACAGCGCCTTAGACCGCTCGGCCATCCTGACTTACACCGACGACTTTGCACAACGCTGCAGCACACTGCTGAACCTCCCATGTCTGACGCTGCAGTAAATCACCTGGCGTGTGCGTGTACTTGTTCTTTTTCTGTTTATATTAAGGAGGGCGACAGGTTTTGTCGCATTTTGTATGGAATCACAAGGACACTCCTCTTACTGAAAGAAAATATACTGCAAACAGAGCGATCGCTTCACGGTTTGAATCAAAATCAGAACAGTCTGTTAGCAAATGAACTTCATCAAAAAACCACAAAGGCATTACATAAATGTTACAGATATATTTCGTAGACAGAACAGTTGTAACATATTTGAGTACATTTCTAAACAATCTGCTAATAACAGACATAATCTCAAAGCGCTATAATTTATTTTCAGATTTTATGAAAGACAAGTATGGTTGCGCATTATATCACAGAAAACAGGATAATCCTAGCGCTTCATTTAATCCCTCGGGTTGTACCATATGGAGATAGAAGATCCATTTGGATTCACATTGTAATAGTTTTTGATCGAGATTATCACGTCCTCGAGCTTGAAATATTTTTTGTATGCTGCGGTATTTCAGATCTGAAATGGAATGTTTGGCATCTACGAAATGTCTAGCTAGTGGTGAATGGATATCTTTTCTCCTAATTGAACTTTTATGCTTGCTCATCAATGCGCAATCGTCACTGTCTAGTAGTTTTACCAACATATTGCAAATGGCAAGGACAAAAAAACAAATAAATGACATGCGTTGAAGCACAGGTCATCACTTGTAAGACACTGTACTCTTTTTTCGTTGTATGGCTTGTAAAACGCAAACGCATTATCACAGGCGGCACAATTACGACATGGAAAATAATCCAGTAGATTTGTCCAGTACACCTAGATCTCTCGAACATGTCAATGAGTCAGCCCTTAATAAACACTGTCCGTGTTCATTTCTGTGTATATGACATTGTCTATAACCAATATCTGTTATGTAAGCGTATTGGTATGAAACCAATCGCAATTAATGCGATCCGTGTTTTCAGTCAGTTTGATAGTTTTAATCAATCATCGAAAAAGCAGCAGTGCTTTGCAACTGTAGTTCATCTTTCTTACGTTTTGGTAAGACACCCACTCAGAACGTGTCCGCTTCCTCCAGCCCCCTAAGGAACACTGGAGCGGTCATCAATAACAGCGAGCAGTTGGTCAAAAACAACACTCGCTGTCTTCTTCACGCTCAAAAACGAACACTCTCACTCTTCCTCGTGGGTAGCGAGCCCAAACACTTTCAAAACGCATTTCGCTAGCAAATCACTATAGAAATGATCCCTGAAAGTATTGTTTTATGGGCAAGTGGCCGACCGTCTCCCTCCAACTCTGAGTGGCACCGGTAGCTGTGCCGGTGACAAATAAACAGGAGCACTTTCATATAATGCAATTGCTGTAGCCCAGTGAGTTGTTACAATAACATTTCAAACTCATTCCAGACTGCAGGCGGTTAAAAGCTTAATTGGGTTCAATTTTTTGGTATGATTTAAAAAGTACGAGCCAGTTGCCTCATTTGCATTGCCTGCCTTCCTCCTTTGCACTGTGACGTCTATCAAATGTGTGCTTAAAATCTGATGAATACGATTCCCATTTGAACCGTAAATATTTTAATTATACGCATACAGTGTTCTGTTGGGCTCCGAGGGTGTTATCTAATAAAACAACGTAATCGGTGAGCGCGTTCGGCTTAACCAAAACGTTGCTGTTTCAAGCCCACGCAGGGACGAGGCATTCTTTTTGTCAATCGCCTTTCTGTCAAGCCAGTAAACCTGTATATAATAAGAAACATTCAACAGCTCGGAAACACCATAATAGAATCCAATGCGTTTACAAATGTGTTTTGAAACTGTTCATTTTTCACCCAAATGCGGTTCTCAAAAATTGTTTTGCCTACATTTTTCTATTGCTATTATTATTTTTTCCAGAGTAAGACGAAAAAGCAAACATCCATGAAATAGGTAAACACTGCTACAGCGTTTGAACTGTCTCAACAAACGTTCAGCTCTAAAACGTGTACATTGAAAGTCTATTAACATCTTTAACACAATCATGTGTGTTCCAATAGCGGCTATTCCACATGGTGATCAATAAAGTGAATGCTGGCTTTGTTCACATATTAGCAAGACGTTTTCAGGATTCACGCATATTCTGAACAAGCACACTAGAATATGGTAATGAAAGGACAGGAAAATAACAGGTTTATTGGCTTTGGTCTTGTATCGTCACCCTGACTACTGTCAGGTAAGGAAGTGGCATTAATCAAAACGTAATTATGTAAGGTTACCAATGCGCAAATACGAAGCATATTAAAACTTCTTCACAATCTTAAATCTTCCCACATGCATTTCAAACACTTACTGATAAGTACGGCCCTTTCCCAATGTAACTGCTTTGTTTGAACACCAAAGATGGCTTGGATATTTATGAAACCACGATACTATTGTTCCCACTTTCTTTAGAACTACCAAATGTGCGCTTCCCATGTCAGCCCTAGTGGCCTAATGGCTAAGGCCACTGGCCTCCTAAGCCAGGGATAGTGGGTTCGAGTCCCATCTGGGGTGGGGTTTTGTTATAAAATCGAACATAATTGTGTTATGTTTTATTGGCATGTGATATTTTGTAGATCTTGTTATCTGCTAAGTCCGCTCACGCTAGCCACAACGTGCTTGAGTGCTGTGGCAGCAGCCATGAAGCAAGTCAGTTTTTCAGTTGAAATCAAGATCTACTTTGTTTTTTGTGTATGGGTGGTTTGAAAAGATCACTTAAATTGTTACGTATTTTGAAATAAAGATGTATTCATTATTATGAACGTTGACAGAAAGGATATTGTATTTACATTTCCCACGTGTGCTTGCCTTGTATAAATCGATGGAGTTTCAACAAAGGCATTTGACTTCGGTTCATGTTAGCCTATACTGCCATCTGCAGCATTACCGCGGGTGTCTTTTACTTCTTTTGACAATAATATGGATCATTTCACAGTCCAATGTAAGAACATGTAGTCGTGGCCGAGTGGTTAAGGCGATGGACTAGAAATCCATTGGGGTTTCCCCGCGCAGGTTCGAATCCTGCCGACTACGTAAGCTTTCTTTTTAATTGTATGTGTTCATTCCTAATACATGTTTAAAGATGAGGAATCTGAAATATTACTGGTTCTACTTCATATCGCACCGGTTCATTTAGTTAAAGAATGTTCATTTTGGCACCATTCCAAATGCTGTGGTTTCTTTAAAGAAGAAAAGTCATGGCCCGTACGGGGATCGAACCCGCGACCTTGGCGTTTTAGCACCACGCTCTAACCAACTGAGCTAACCGGCCACACACATGGAGCGCGTTAATAAAACCCGAGAAAAACAAGGCCTGCGGACATTATGATTACCAAGATGTTATGTTAAACTCAACAATAACACATTCAAAGTATTGGAAAGGCATAATTAGAGGTCTCATCTTTATGAGGCAGTTTAGCAGTGTGAAGAAAGTGGCGAGGTGCGGGCTTGCGGTGACTTTCTCTCATTTAAAAAGCTGTGATTTGAATACTAAAAAGAAAAACATGTAAAATTACCAAGCATTCGGTGGACGTTTTAGAAATAAATTAACAAGAACTGTTGTCAGAAGTGGGGTTCGAGCCCACGCCTCCATGGAGACTGCGACCTGACCACAGCGCCTTAGACCGCTCGGCCATCCTGACTTACACCGACGACTTTGCACAACGCTGCAGCACACTGCTGAACCTCCCATGTCTGACGCTGCAGTAAATCACCTGGCGTGTGCGTGTACTTGTTCTTTTTCTGTTTATATTAAGGAGGGCGACAGGTTTTGTCGCATTTTGTATGGAATCACAAGGACACTCCTCTTACTGAAAGAAAATATACTGCAAACAGAGCGATCGCTTCACGGTTTGAATCAAAATCAGAACAGTCTGTTAGCAAATGAACTTCATCAAAAAACCACAAAGGCATTACATAAATGTTACAGATATATTTCGTAGACAGAACAGTTGTAACATATTTGAGTACATTTCTAAACAATCTGCTAATAACAGACATAATCTCAAAGCGCTATAATTTATTTTCAGATCTTATGAAAGACAAGTATGGTTGCGCATTATATCACAGAAAACAGGATAATCCTAGCGCTTCATTTAATCCCTCGGGTTGTACCATATGGAGATAGAAGATCCATTTGGATTCACATTGTAATAGTTTTTGATCGAGATTATCACGTCCTCGAGCTTGAAATATTTTTTGTATGCTGCGGTATTTCAGATCTGAAATGGAATGTTTGGCATCTACGAAATGTCTAGCTAGTGGTGAATGGATATCTTTTCTCCTAATTGAACTTTTATGCTTGCTCATCAATGCGCAATCGTCACTGTCTAGTAGTTTTACCAACATATTGCAAATGGCAAGGACAAAAAAACAAATAAATGACATGCGTTGAAGCACAGGTCATCACTTGTAAGACACTGTACTCTTTTTTCGTTGTATGGCTTGTAAAACGCAAACGCATTATCACAGGCGGCACAATTACGACATGGAAAATAATCCAGTAGATTTGTCCAGTACACCTAGATCTCTCGAACATGTCAATGAGTCAGCCCTTAATAAACACTGTCCGTGTTCATTTCTGTGTATATGACATTGTCTATAACCAATATCTGTTATGTAAGCGTATTGGTATGAAACCAATCGCAATTAATGCGATCCGTGTTTTCAGTCAGTTTGATAGTTTTAATCAATCATCGAAAAAGCAGCAGTGCTTTGCAACTGTAGTTCATCTTTCTTACGTTTTGGTAAGACACCCACTCAGAACGTGTCCGCTTCCTCCAGCCCCCTAAGGAACACTGGAGCGGTCATCAATAACAGCGAGCAGTTGGTCAAAAACAACACTCGCTGTCTTCTTCACGCTCAAAAACGAACACTCTCACTCTTCCTCGTGGGTAGCGAGCCCAAACACTTTCAAAACGCATTTCGCTAGCAAATCACTATAGAAATGATCCCTGAAAGTATTGTTTTATGGGCAAGTGGCCGACCGTCTCCCTCCAACTCTGAGTGGCACCGGTAGCTGTGCCGGTGACAAATAAACAGGAGCACTTTCATATAATGCAATTGCTGTAGCCCAGTGAGTTGTTACAATAACATTTCAAACTCATTCCAGACTGCAGGCGGTTAAAAGCTTAATTGGGTTCAATTTTTTGGTATGATTTAAAAAGTACGAGCCAGTTGCCTCATTTGCATTGCCTGCCTTCCTCCTTTGCACTGTGACGTCTATCAAATGTGTGCTTAAAATCTGATGAATACGATTCCCATTTGAACCGTAAATATTTTAATTATACGCATACAGTGTTCTGTTGGGCTCCGAGGGTGTTATCTAATAAAACAACGTAATCGGTGAGCGCGTTCGGCTTAACCAAAACGTTGCTGTTTCAAGCCCACGCAGGGACGAGGCATTCTTTTTGTCAATCGCCTTTCTGTCAAGCCAGTAAACCTGTATATAATAAGAAACATTCAACAGCTCGGAAACACCATAATAGAATCCAATGCGTTTACAAATGTGTTTTGAAACTGTTCATTTTTCACCCAAATGCGGTTCTCAAAAATTGTTTTGCCTACATTTTTCTATTGCTATTATTATTTTTTCCAGAGTAAGACGAAAAAGCAAACATCCATGAAATAGGTAAACACTGCTACAGCGCTTGAACTGTCTCAACAAACGTTCAGCTCTAAAACGTGTACATTGAAAGTCTATTAACATCTTTAACACAATCATGTGTGTTCCAATAGCGGCTATTCCACATGGTGATCAATAAAGTGAATGCTGGCTTTGTTCACATATTAGCAAGACGTTTTCAGGATTCACGCATATTCTGAACAAGCACACTAGAATATGGTAATGAAAGGACAGGAAAATAACAGGTTTATTGGCTTTGGTCTTGTATCGTCACCCTGACTACTGTCAGGTAAGGAAGTGGCATTAATCAAAACGTAATTATGTAAGGTTACCAATGCGCAAATACGAAGCATATTAAAACTTCTTCACAATCTTAAATCTTCCCACATGCATTTCAAACACTTACTGATAAGTACGGCCCTTTCCCAATGTAACTGCTTTGTTTGAACACCAAAGATGGCTTGGATATTTATGAAACCACGATACTATTGTTCCCACTTTCTTTAGAACTACCAAATGTGCGCTTCCCATGTCAGCCCTAGTGGCCTAATGGCTAAGGCCACTGGCCTCCTAAGCCAGGGATAGTGGGTTCGAGTCCCATCTGGGGTGGGGTTTTGTTATAAAATCGAACATAATTGTGTTATGTTTTATTGGCATGTGATATTTTGTAGATCTTGTTATCTGCTAAGTCCGCTCACGCTAGCCACAACGTGCTTGAGTGCTGTGGCAGCAGCCATGAAGCAAGTCAGTTTTTCAGTTGAAATCAAGATCTACTTTGTTTTTTGTGTATGGGTGGTTTGAAAAGATCACTTAAATTGTTACGTATTTTGAAATAAAGATGTATTCATTATTATGAACGTTGACAGAAAGGATATTGTATTTACATTTCCCACGTGTGCTTGCCTTGTATAAATCGATGGAGTTTCAACAAAGGCATTTGACTTCGGTTCATGTTAGCCTATACTGCCATCTGCAGCATTACCGCGGGTGTCTTTTACTTCTTTTGACAATAATATGGATCATTTCACAGTCCAATGTAAGAACATGTAGTCGTGGCCGAGTGGTTAAGGCGATGGACTAGAAATCCATTGGGGTTTCCCCGCGCAGGTTCGAATCCTGCCGACTACGTAAGCTTTCTTTTTAATTGTATGTGTTCATTCCTAATACATGTTTAAAGATGAGGAATTTGAAATATTACTGGTTCTACTTCATATCGCACCGGTTCATTTTGTTAAAGAATGTTCATTTTGGCACCATTCCAAATGCTGTGGTTTCTTTAAAGAAGAAAAGTCATGGCCCGTACGGGGATCGAACCCGCGACCTTGGCGTTATTAGCACCACGCTCTAACCAACTGAGCTAACCGGCCACACACATGGAGTGCGTTAATAAAACCCGAGAAAAACAAGGCCTGCGGACATTATGATTACCAAGATGTTATGTTAAACTCAACAATAACACATTCAAAGTATTGGAAAGGCATAATTAGAGGTCTCATCTTTATGAGGCAGTTTAGCAGTGTGAAGAAAGTGGCGAGGTGCGGGCTTGCGGTGACTTTCTCTCATTTAAAAAGCTGTGATTTGAATACTAAAAAGAAAAACATGTAAAATTACCAAGCATTCGGTGGACGTTTTAGAAATAAATTAACAAGAACTGTTGTCAGAAGTGGGGTTCGAGCCCACGCCTCCATGGAGACTGCGAACTGACCACAGCGCCTTAGACCGCTCGGCCATCCTGACTTACACCGACGACTTTGCACAACGCTGCAGCACACTGCTGAACCTCCCATGTCTGACGCTGCAGTAAATCACCTGGCGTGTGCGTGTACTTGTTCTTTTTCTGTTTATATTAAGGAGGGCGACAGGTTTTGTCGCATTTTGTATGGAATCACAAGGACACTCCTCTTACTGAAAGAAAATATACTGCAAACAGAGCGATCGCTTCACGGTTTGAATCAAAATCAGAACAGTCTGTTAGCAAATGAACTTCATCAAAAAACCACAAAGGCATTACATAAATGTTACAGATATATTTCGTAGACAGAACAGTTGTAACATATTTGAGTACATTTCTAAACAATCTGCTAATAACAGACATAATCTCAAAGCGCTATAATTTATTTTCAGATCTTATGAAAGACAAGTATGGTTGCGCATTATATCACAGAAAACAGGATAATCCTAGCGCTTCATTTAATCCCTCGGGTTGTACCATATGGAGATAGAAGATCCATTTGGATTCACATTGTAATAGTTTTTGATCGAGATTATCACGTCCTCGAGCTTGAAATATTTTTTGTATGCTGCGGTATTTCAGATCTGAAATGGAATGTTTGGCATCTACGAAATGTCTAGCTAGTGGTGAATGGATATCTTTTCTCCTAATTGAACTTTTATGCTTGCTCATCAATGCGCAATCGTCACTGTCTAGTAGTTTTACCAACATATTGCAAATGGCAAGGACAAAAAAACAAATAAATGACATGCGTTGAAGCACAGGTCATCACTTGTAAGACACTGTACTCTTTTTTCGTTGTATGGCTTGTAAAACGCAAACGCATTATCACAGGCGGCACAATTACGACATGGAAAATAATCCAGTAGATTTGTCCAGTACACCTAGATCTCTCGAACATGTCAATGAGTCAGCCCTTAATAAACACTGTCCGTGTTCATTTCTGTGTATATGACATTGTCTATAACCAATATCTGTTATGTAAGCGTATTGGTATGAAACCAATCGCAATTAATGCGATCCGTGTTTTCAGTCAGTTTGATAGTTTTAATCAATCATCGAAAAAGCAGTAGTGCTTTGCAACTGTAGTTCATCTTTCTTACGTTTTGGTAAGACACCCACTCAGAACGTGTCCGCTTCCTCCAGCCCCCTAAGGAACACTGGAGCGGTCATCAATAACAGCGAGCAGTTGGTCAAAAACAACACTCGCTGTCTTCTTCACGCTCAAAAACGAACACTCTCACTCTTCCTCGTGGGTAGCGAGCCCAAACACTTTCAAAACGCATTTCGCTAGCAAATCACTATAGAAATGATCCCTGAAAGTATTGTTTTATGGGCAAGTGGCCGACCGTCTCCCTCCAACTCTGAGTGGCACCGGTAGCTGTGCCGGTGACAAATAAACAGGAGCACTTTCATATAATGCAATTGCTGTAGCCCAGTGAGTTGTTACAATAACATTTCAAACTCATTCCAGACTGCAGGCGGTTAAAAGCTTAATTGGGTTCAATTTTTTGGTATGATTTAAAAAGTACGAGCCAGTTGCCTCATTTGCATTGCCTGCCTTCCTCCTTTGCACTGTGACGTCTATCAAATGTGTGCTTAAAATCTGATGAATACGATTCCCATTTGAACCGTAAATATTTTAATTATACGCATACAGTGTTCTGTTGGGCTCCGAGGGTGTTATCTAATAAAACAACGTAATCGGTGAGCGCGTTCGGCTTAACCAAAACGTTGCTGTTTCAAGCCCACGCAGGGACGAGGCATTCTTTTTGTCAATCGCCTTTCTGTCAAGCCAGTAAACCTGTATATAATAAGAAACATTCAACAGCTCGGAAACACCATAATAGAATCCAATGCGTTTACAAATGTGTTTTGAAACTGTTCATTTTTCACCCAAATGCGGTTCTCAAAAATTGTTTTGCCTACATTTTTCTATTGCTATTATTATTTTTTCCAGAGTAAGACGAAAAAGCAAACATCCATGAAATAGGTAAACACTGCTACAGCGTTTGAACTGTCTCAACAAACGTTCAGCTCTAAAACGTGTACATTGAAAGTCTATTAACATCTTTAACACAATCATGTGTGTTCCAATAGCGGCTATTCCACATGGTGATCAATAAAGTGAATGCTGGCTTTGTTCACATATTAGCAAGACGTTTTCAGGATTCACGCATATTCTGAACAAGCACACTAGAATATGGTAATGAAAGGACAGGAAAATAACAGGTTTATTGGCTTTGGTCTTGTATCGTCACCCTGACTACTGTCAGGTAAGGAAGTGGCATTAATCAAAACGTAATTATGTAAGGTTACCAATGCGCAAATACGAAGCATATTAAAACTTCTTCACAATCTTAAATCTTCCCACATGCATTTCAAACACTTACTGATAAGTACGGCCCTTTCCCAATGTAACTGCTTTGTTTGAACACCAAAGATGGCTTGGATATTTATGAAACCACGATACTATTGTTCCCACTTTCTTTAGAACTACCAAATGTGCGCTTCCCATGTCAGCCCTAGTGGCCTAATGGCTAAGGCCACTGGCCTCCTAAGCCAGGGATAGTGGGTTCGAGTCCCATCTGGGGTGGGGTTTTGTTATAAAATCGAACATAATTGTGTTATGTTTTATTGGCATGTGATATTTTGTAGATCTTGTTATCTGCTAAGTCCGCTCACGCTAGCCACAACGTGCTTGAGTGCTGTGGCAGCAGCCATGAAGCAAGTCAGTTTTTCAGTTGAAATCAAGATCTACTTTGTTTTTTGTGTATGGGTGGTTTGAAAAGATCACTTAAATTGTTACGTATTTTGAAATAAAGATGTATTCATTATTATGAACGTTGACAGAAAGGATATTGTATTTACATTTCCCACGTGTGCTTGCCTTGTATAAATCGATGGAGTTTCAACAAAGGCATTTGACTTCGGTTCATGTTAGCCTATACTGCCATCTGCAGCATTACCGCGGGTGTCTTTTACTTCTTTTGACAATAATATGGATCATTTCACAGTCCAATGTAAGAACATGTAGTCGTGGCCGAGTGGTTAAGGCGATGGACTAGAAATCCATTGGGGTTTCCCCGCGCAGGTTCGAATCCTGCCGACTACGTAAGCTTTCTTTTTAATTGTATGTGTTCATTCCTAATACATGTTTAAAGATGAGGAATTTGAAATATTACTGGTTCTACTTCATATCGCACCGGTTCATTTTGTTAAAGAATGTTCATTTTGGCACCATTCCAAATGCTGTGGTTTCTTTAAAGAAGAAAAGTCATGGCCCGTACGGGGATCGAACCCGCGACCTTGGCGTTATTAGCACCACGCTCTAACCAACTGAGCTAACCGGCCACACACATGGAGCGCGTTAATAAAACCCGAGAAAAACAAGGCCTGCGGACATTATGATTACCAAGATGTTATGTTAAACTCAACAATAACACATTCAAAGTATTGGAAAGGCATAATTAGAGGTCTCATCTTTATGAGGCAGTTTAGCAGTGTGAAGAAAGTGGCGAGGTGCGGGCTTGCGGTGACTTTCTCTCATTTAAAAAGCTGTGATTTGAATACTAAAAAGAAAAACATGTAAAATTACCAAGCATTCGGTGGACGTTTTAGAAATAAATTAACAAGAACTGTTGTCAGAAGTGGGGTTCGAGCCCACGCCTCCATGGAGACTGCGAACTGACCACAGCGCCTTAGACCGCTCGGCCATCCTGACTTACACCGACGACTTTGCACAACGCTGCAGCACACTGCTGAACCTCCCATGTCTGACGCTGCAGTAAATCACCTGGCGTGTGCGTGTACTTGTTCTTTTTCTGTTTATATTAAGGAGGGCGACAGGTTTTGTCGCATTTTGTATGGAATCACAAGGACACTCCTCTTACTGAAAGAAAATATACTGCAAACAGAGCGATCGCTTCACGGTTTGAATCAAAATCAGAACAGTCTGTTAGCAAATGAACTTCATCAAAAAACCACAAAGGCATTACATAAATGTTACAGATATATTTCGTAGACAGAACAGTTGTAACATATTTGAGTACATTTCTAAACAATCTGCTAATAACAGACATAATCTCAAAGCGCTATAATTTATTTTCAGATCTTATGAAAGACAAGTATGGTTGCGCATTATATCACAGAAAACAGGATAATCCTAGCGCTTCATTTAATCCCTCGGGTTGTACCATATGGAGATAGAAGATCCATTTGGATTCACATTGTAATAGTTTTTGATCGAGATTATCACGTCCTCGAGCTTGAAATATTTTTTGTATGCTGCGGTATTTCAGATCTGAAATGGAATGTTTGGCATCTACGAAATGTCTAGCTAGTGGTGAATGGATATCTTTTCTCCTAATTGAACTTTTATGCTTGCTCATCAATGCGCAATCGTCACTGTCTAGTAGTTTTACCAACATATTGCAAATGGCAAGGACAAAAAAACAAATAAATGACATGCGTTGAAGCACAGGTCATCACTTGTAAGACACTGTACTCTTTTTTCGTTGTATGGCTTGTAAAACGCAAACGCATTATCACAGGCGGCACAATTACGACATGGAAAATAATCCAGTAGATTTGTCCAGTACACCTAGATCTCTCGAACATGTCAATGAGTCAGCCCTTAATAAACACTGTCCGTGTTCATTTCTGTGTATATGACATTGTCTATAACCAATATCTGTTATGTAAGCGTATTGGTATGAAACCAATCGCAATTAATGCGATCCGTGTTTTCAGTCAGTTTGATAGTTTTAATCAATCATCGAAAAAGCAGCAGTGCTTTGCAACTGTAGTTCATCTTTCTTACGTTTTGGTAAGACACCCACTCAGAACGTGTCCGCTTCCTCCAGCCCCCTAAGGAACACTGGAGCGGTCATCAATAACAGCGAGCAGTTGGTCAAAAACAACACTCGCTGTCTTCTTCACGCTCAAAAACGAACACTCTCACTCTTCCTCGTGGGTAGCGAGCCCAAACACTTTCAAAACGCATTTCGCTAGCAAATCACTATAGAAATGATCCCTGAAAGTATTGTTTTATGGGCAAGTGGCCGACCGTCTCCCTCCAACTCTGAGTGGCACCGGTAGCTGTGCCGGTGACAAATAAACAGGAGCACTTTCATATAATGCAATTGCTGTAGCCCAGTGAGTTGTTACAATAACATTTCAAACTCATTCCAGACTGCAGGCGGTTAAAAGCTTAATTGGGTTCAATTTTTTGGTATGATTTAAAAAGTACGAGCCAGTTGCCTCATTTGCATTGCCTGCCTTCCTCCTTTGCACTGTGACGTCTATCAAATGTGTGCTTAAAATCTGATGAATACGATTCCCATTTGAACCGTAAATATTTTAATTATACGCATACAGTGTTCTGTTGGGCTCCGAGGGTGTTATCTAATAAAACAACGTAATCGGTGAGCGCGTTCGGCTTAACCAAAACGTTGCTGTTTCAAGCCCACGCAGGGACGAGGCATTCTTTTTGTCAATCGCCTTTCTGTCAAGCCAGTAAACCTGTATATAATAAGAAACATTCAACAGCTCGGAAACACCATAATAGAATCCAATGCGTTTACAAATGTGTTTTGAAACTGTTCATTTTTCACCCAAATGCGGTTCTCAAAAATTGTTTTGCCTACATTTTTCTATTGCTATTATTATTTTTTCCAGAGTAAGACGAAAAAGCAAACATCCATGAAATAGGTAAACACTGCTACAGCGTTTGAACTGTCTCAACAAACGTTCAGCTCTAAAACGTGTACATTGAAAGTCTATTAACATCTTTAACACAATCATGTGTGTTCCAATAGCGGCTATTCCACATGGTGATCAATAAAGTGAATGCTGGCTTTGTTCACATATTAGCAAGACGTTTTCAGGATTCACGCATATTCTGAACAAGCACACTAGAATATGGTAATGAAAGGACAGGAAAATAACAGGTTTATTGGCTTTGGTCTTGTATCGTCACCCTGACTACTGTCAGGTAAGGAAGTGGCATTAATCAAAACGTAATTATGTAAGGTTACCAATGCGCAAATACGAAGCATATTAAAACTTCTTCACAATCTTAAATCTTCCCACATGCATTTCAAACACTTACTGATAAGTACGGCCCTTTCCCAATGTAACTGCTTTGTTTGAACACCAAAGATGGCTTGGATATTTATGAAACCACGATACTATTGTTCCCACTTTCTTTAGAACTACCAAATGTGCGCTTCCCATGTCAGCCCTAGTGGCCTAATGGCTAAGGCCACTGGCCTCCTAAGCCAGGGATAGTGGGTTCGAGTCCCATCTGGGGTGGGGTTTTGTTATAAAATCGAACATAATTGTGTTATGTTTTATTGGCATGTGATATTTTGTAGATCTTGTTATCTGCTAAGTCCGCTCACGCTAGCCACAACGTGCTTGAGTGCTGTGGCAGCAGCCATGAAGCAAGTCAGTTTTTCAGTTGAAATCAAGATCTACTTTGTTTTTTGTGTATGGGTGGTTTGAAAAGATCACTTAAATTGTTACGTATTTTGAAATAAAGATGTATTCATTATTATGAACGTTGACAGAAAGGATATTGTATTTACATTTCCCACGTGTGCTTGCCTTGTATAAATCGATGGAGTTTCAACAAAGGCATTTGACTTCGGTTCATGTTAGCCTATACTGCCATCTGCAGCATTACCGCGGGTGTCTTTTACTTCTTTTGACAATAATATGGATCATTTCACAGTCCAATGTAAGAACATGTAGTCGTGGCCGAGTGGTTAAGGCGATGGACTAGAAATCCATTGGGGTTTCCCCGCGCAGGTTCGAATCCTGCCGACTACGTAAGCTTTCTTTTTAATTGTATGTGTTCATTCCTAATACATGTTTAAAGATGAGGAATTTGAAATATTACTGGTTCTACTTCATATCGCACCGGTTCATTTTGTTAAAGAATGTTCATTTTGGCACCATTCCAAATGCTGTGGTTTCTTTAAAGAAGAAAAGTCATGGCCCGTACGGGGATCGAACCCGCGACCTTGGCGTTATTAGCACCACGCTCTAACCAACTGAGCTAACCGGCCACACACATGGAGCGCGTTAATAAAACCCGAGAAAAACAAGGCCTGTGGACATTATGATTACCAAGATGTTATGTTAAACTCAACAATAACACATTCAAAGTATTGGAAAGGCATAATTAGAGGTCTCATCTTTATGAGGCAGTTTAGCAGTGTGAAGAAAGTGGCGAGGTGCGGGCTTGCGGTGACTTTCTCTCATTTAAAAAGCTGTGATTTGAATACTAAAAAGAAAAACATGTAAAATTACCAAGCATTCGGTGGACGTTTTAGAAATAAATTAACAAGAACTGTTGTCAGAAGTGGGGTTCGAGCCCACGCCTCCATGGAGACTGCGAACTGACCACAGCGCCTTAGACCGCTCGGCCATCCTGACTTACACCGACGACTTTGCACAACGCTGCAGCACACTGCTGAACCTCCCATGTCTGACGCTGCAGTAAATCACCTGGCGTGTGCGTGTACTTGTTCTTTTTCTGTTTATATTAAGGAGGGCGACAGGTTTTGTCGCATTTTGTATGGAATCACAAGGACACTCCTCTTACTGAAAGAAAATATACTGCAAACAGAGCGATCGCTTCACGGTTTGAATCAAAATCAGAACAGTCTGTTAGCAAATGAACTTCATCAAAAAACCACAAAGGCATTACATAAATGTTACAGATATATTTCGTAGACAGAACAGTTGTAACATATTTGAGTACATTTCTAAACAATCTGCTAATAACAGACATAATCTCAAAGCGCTATAATTTATTTTCAGATCTTATGAAAGACAAGTATGGTTGCGCATTATATCACAGAAAACAGGATAATCCTAGCGCTTCATTTAATCCCTCGGGTTGTACCATATGGAGATAGAAGATCCATTTGGATTCACATTGTAATAGTTTTTGATCGAGATTATCACGTCCTCGAGCTTGAAATATTTTTTGTATGCTGCGGTATTTCAGATCTGAAATGGAATGTTTGGCATCTACGAAATGTCTAGCTAGTGGTGAATGGATATCTTTTCTCCTAATTGAACTTTTATGCTTGCTCATCAATGCGCAATCGTCACTGTCTAGTAGTTTTACCAACATATTGCAAATGGCAAGGACAAAAAAACAAATAAATGACATGCGTTGAAGCACAGGTCATCACTTGTAAGACACTGTACTCTTTTTTCGTTGTATGGCTTGTAAAACGCAAACGCATTATCACAGGCGGCACAATTACGACATGGAAAATAATCCAGTAGATTTGTCCAGTACACCTAGATCTCTCGAACATGTCAATGAGTCAGCCCTTAATAAACACTGTCCGTGTTCATTTCTGTGTATATGACATTGTCTATAACCAATATCTGTTATGTAAGCGTATTGGTATGAAACCAATCGCAATTAATGCGATCCGTGTTTTCAGTCAGTTTGATAGTTTTAATCAATCATCGAAAAAGCAGCAGTGCTTTGCAACTGTAGTTCATCTTTCTTACGTTTTGGTAAGACACCCACTCAGAACGTGTCCGCTTCCTCCAGCCCCCTAAGGAACACTGGAGCGGTCATCAATAACAGCGAGCAGTTGGTCAAAAACAACACTCGCTGTCTTCTTCACGCTCAAAAACGAACACTCTCACTCTTCCTCGTGGGTAGCGAGCCCAAACACTTTCAAAACGCATTTCGCTAGCAAATCACTATAGAAATGATCCCTGAAAGTATTGTTTTATGGGCAAGTGGCCGACCGTCTCCCTCCAACTCTGAGTGGCACCGGTAGCTGTGCCGGTGACAAATAAACAGGAGCACTTTCATATAATGCAATTGCTGTAGCCCAGTGAGTTGTTACAATAACATTTCAAACTCATTCCAGACTGCAGGCGGTTAAAAGCTTAATTGGGTTCAATTTTTTGGTATGATTTAAAAAGTACGAGCCAGTTGCCTCATTTGCATTGCCTGCCTTCCTCCTTTGCACTGTGACGTCTATCAAACGTGTGCTTAAAATCTGATGAATACGATTCCCATTTGAACCGTAAATATTTTAATTATACGCATACAGTGTTCTGTTGGGCTCCGAGGGTGTTATCTAATAAAACAACGTAATCGGTGAGCGCGTTCGGCTTAACCAAAACGTTGCTGTTTCAAGCCCACGCAGGGACGAGGCATTCTTTTTGTCAATCGCCTTTCTGTCAAGCCAGTAAACCTGTATATAATAAGAAACATTCAACAGCTCGGAAACACCATAATAGAATCCAATGCGTTTACAAATGTGTTTTGAAACTGTTCATTTTTCACCCAAATGCGGTTCTCAAAAATTGTTTTGCCTACATTTTTCTATTGCTATTATTATTTTTTCCAGAGTAAGACGAAAAAGCAAACATCCATGAAATAGGTAAACACTGCTACAGCGCTTGAACTGTCTCAACAAACGTTCAGCTCTAAAACGTGTACATTGAAAGTCTATTAACATCTTTAACACAATCATGTGTGTTCCAATAGCGGCTATTCCACATGGTGATCAATAAAGTGAATGCTGGCTTTGTTCACATATTAGCAAGACGTTTTCAGGATTCACGCATATTCTGAACAAGCACACTAGAATATGGTAATGAAAGGACAGGAAAATAACAGGTTTATTGGCTTTGGTCTTGTATCGTCACCCTGACTACTGTCAGGTAAGGAAGTGGCATTAATCAAAACGTAATTATGTAAGGTTACCAATGCGCAAATACGAAGCATATTAAAACTTCTTCACAATCTTAAATCTTCCCACATGCATTTCAAACACTTACTGATAAGTACGGCCCTTTCCCAATGTAACTGCTTTGTTTGAACACCAAAGATGGCTTGGATATTTATGAAACCACGATACTATTGTTCCCACTTTCTTTAGAACTACCAAATGTGCGCTTCCCATGTCAGCCCTAGTGGCCTAATGGCTAAGGCCACTGGCCTCCTAAGCCAGGGATAGTGGGTTCGAGTCCCATCTGGGGTGGGGTTTTGTTATAAAATCGAACATAATTGTGTTATGTTTTATTGGCATGTGATATTTTGTAGATCTTGTTATCTGCTAAGTCCGCTCACGCTAGCCACAACGTGCTTGAGTGCTGTGGCAGCAGCCATGAAGCAAGTCAGTTTTTCAGTTGAAATCAAGATCTACTTTGTTTTTTGTGTATGGGTGGTTTGAAAAGATCACTTAAATTGTTACGTATTTTGAAATAAAGATGTATTCATTATTATGAACGTTGACAGAAAGGATATTGTATTTACATTTCCCACGTGTGCTTGCCTTGTATAAATCGATGGAGTTTCAACAAAGGCATTTGACTTCGGTTCATGTTAGCCTATACTGCCATCTGCAGCATTACCGCGGGTGTCTTTTACTTCTTTTGACAATAATATGGATCATTTCACAGTCCAATGTAAGAACATGTAGTCGTGGCCGAGTGGTTAAGGCGATGGACTAGAAATCCATTGGGGTTTCCCCGCGCAGGTTCGAATCCTGCCGACTACGTAAGCTTTCTTTTTAATTGTATGTGTTCATTCCTAATACATGTTTAAAGATGAGGAATCTGAAATATTACTGGTTCTACTTCATATCGCACCGGTTCATTTAGTTAAAGAATGTTCATTTTGGCACCATTCCAAATGCTGTGGTTTCTTTAAAGAAGAAAAGTCATGGCCCGTACGGGGATTGAACCCGCGACCTTGGCGTTATTAGCACCACGCTCTAACCAACTGAGCTAACCGGCCACACACATGGAGCGCGTTAATAAAACCCGAGAAAAACAAGGCCTGCGGACATTATGATTACCAAGATGTTATGTTAAACTCAACAATAACACATTCAAAGTATTGGAAAGGCATAATTAGAGGTCTCATCTTTATGAGGCAGTTTAGCAGTGTGAAGAAAGTGGCGAGGTGCGGGCTTGCGGTGACTTTCTCTCATTTAAAAAGCTGTGATTTGAATACTAAAAAGAAAAACATGTAAAATTACCAAGCATTCGGTGGACGTTTTAGAAATAAATTAACAAGAACTGTTGTCAGAAGTGGGGTTCGAGCCCACGCCTCCATGGAGACTGCGACCTGACCACAGCGCCTTAGACCGCTCGGCCATCCTGACTTACACCGACGACTTTGCACAACGCTGCAGCACACTGCTGAACCTCCCATGTCTGACGCTGCAGTAAATCACCTGGCGTGTGCGTGTACTTGTTCTTTTTCTGTTTATATTAAGGAGGGCGACAGGTTTTGTCGCATTTTGTATGGAATCACAAGGACACTCCTCTTACTGAAAGAAAATATACTGCAAACAGAGCGATCGCTTCACGGTTTGAATCAAAATCAGAACAGTCTGTTAGCAAATGAACTTCATCAAAAAACCACAAAGGCATTACATAAATGTTACAGATATATTTCGTAGACAGAACAGTTGTAACATATTTGAGTACATTTCTAAACAATCTGCTAATAACAGACATAATCTCAAAGCGCTATAATTTATTTTCAGATCTTATGAAAGACAAGTATGGTTGCGCATTATATCACAGAAAACAGGATAATCCTAGCGCTTCATTTAATCCCTCGGGTTGTACCATATGGAGATAGAAGATCCATTTGGATTCACATTGTAATAGTTTTTGATCGAGATTATCACGTCCTCGAGTTTGAAATATTTTTTGTATGCTGCGGTATTTCAGATCTGAAATGGAATGTTTGGCATCTACGAAATGTCTAGCTAGTGGTGAATGGATATCTTTTCTCCTAATTGAACTTTTATGCTTGCTCATCAATGCGCAATCGTCACTGTCTAGTAGTTTTACCAACATATTGCAAATGGCAAGGACAAAAAAACAAATAAATGACATGCGTTGAAGCACAGGTCATCACTTGTAAGACACTGTACTCTTTTTTCGTTGTATGGCTTGTAAAACGCAAACGCATTATCACAGGCGGCACAATTACGACATGGAAAATAATCCAGTAGATTTGTCCAGTACACCTAGATCTCTCGAACATGTCAATGAGTCAGCCCTTAATAAACACTGTCCGTGTTCATTTCTGTGTATATGACATTGTCTATAACCAATATCTGTTATGTAAGCGTATTGGTATGAAACCAATCGCAATTAATGCGATCCGTGTTTTCAGTCAGTTTGATAGTTTTAATCAATCATCGAAAAAGCAGCAGTGCTTTGCAACTGTAGTTCATCTTTCTTACGTTTTGGTAAGACACCCACTCAGAACGTGTCCGCTTCCTCCAGCCCCCTAAGGAACACTGGAGCGGTCATCAATAACAGCGAGCAGTTGGTCAAAAACAACACTCGCTGTCTTCTTCACGCTCAAAAACGAACACTCTCACTCTTCCTCGTGGGTAGCGAGCCCAAACACTTTCAAAACGCATTTCGCTAGCAAATCACTATAGAAATGATCCCTGAAAGTATTGTTTTATGGGCAAGTGGCCGACCGTCTCCCTCCAACTCTGAGTGGCACCGGTAGCTGTGCCGGTGACAAATAAACAGGAGCACTTTCATATAATGCAATTGCTGTAGCCCAGTGAGTTGTTACAATAACATTTCAAACTCATTCCAGACTGCAGGCGGTTAAAAGCTTAATTGGGTTCAATTTTTTGGTATGATTTAAAAAGTACGAGCCAGTTGCCTCATTTGCATTGCCTGCCTTCCTCCTTTGCACTGTGACGTCTATCAAATGTGTGCTTAAAATCTGATGAATACGATTCCCATTTGAACCGTAAATATTTTAATTATACGCATACAGTGTTCTGTTGGGCTCCGAGGGTGTTATCTAATAAAACAACGTAATCGGTGAGCGCGTTCGGCTTAACCAAAACGTTGCTGTTTCAAGCCCACGCAGGGACGAGGCATTCTTTTTGTCAATCGCCTTTCTGTCAAGCCAGTAAACCTGTATATAATAAGAAACATTCAACAGCTCGGAAACACCATAATAGAATCCAATGCGTTTACAAATGTGTTTTGAAACTGTTCATTTTTCACCCAAATGCGGTTCTCAAAAATTGTTTTGCCTACATTTTTCTATTGCTATTATTATTTTTTCCAGAGTAAGACGAAAAAGCAAACATCCATGAAATAGGTAAACACTGCTACAGCGTTTGAACTGTCTCAACAAACGTTCAGCTCTAAAACGTGTACATTGAAAGTCTATTAACATCTTTAACACAATCATGTGTGTTCCAATAGCGGCTATTCCACATGGTGATCAATAAAGTGAATGCTGGCTTTGTTCACATATTAGCAAGACGTTTTCAGGATTCACGCATATTCTGAACAAGCACACTAGAATATGGTAATGAAAGGACAGGAAAATAACAGGTTTATTGGCTTTGGTCTTGTATCGTCACCCTGACTACTGTCAGGTAAGGAAGTGGCATTAATCAAAACGTAATTATGTAAGGTTACCAATGCGCAAATACGAAGCATATTAAAACTTCTTCACAATCTTAAATCTTCCCACATGCATTTCAAACACTTACTGATAAGTACGGCCCTTTCCCAATGTAACTGCTTTGTTTGAACACCAAAGATGGCTTGGATATTTATGAAACCACGATACTATTGTTCCCACTTTCTTTAGAACTACCAAATGTGCGCTTCCCATGTCAGCCCTAGTGGCCTAATGGCTAAGGCCACTGGCCTCCTAAGCCAGGGATAGTGGGTTCGAGTCCCATCTGGGGTGGGGTTTTGTTATAAAATCGAACATAATTGTGTTATGTTTTATTGGCATGTGATATTTTGTAGATCTTGTTATCTGTTAAGTCCGCTCACGCTAGCCACAACGTGCTTGAGTGCTGTGGCAGCAGCCATGAAGCAAGTCAGTTTTTCAGTTGAAATCAAGATCTACTTTGTTTTTTGTGTATGGGTGGTTTGAAAAGATCACTTAAATTGTTACGTATTTTGAAATAAAGATGTATTCATTATTATGAACGTTGACAGAAAGGATATTGTATTTACATTTCCCACGTGTGCTTGCCTTGTATAAATCGATGGAGTTTCAACAAAGGCATTTGACTTCGGTTCATGTTAGCCTATACTGCCATCTGCAGCATTACCGCGGGTGTCTTTTACTTCTTTTGACAATAATATGGATCATTTCACAGTCCAATGTAAGAACATGTAGTCGTGGCCGAGTGGTTAAGGCGATGGACTAGAAATCCATTGGGGTTTCCCCGCGCAGGTTCGAATCCTGCCGACTACGTAAGCTTTCTTTTTAATTGTATGTGTTCATTCCTAATACATGTTTAAAGATGAGGAATTTGAAATATTACTGGTTCTACTTCATATCGCACCGGTTCATTTTGTTAAAGAATGTTCATTTTGGCACCATTCCAAATGCTGTGGTTTCTTTAAAGAAGAAAAGTCATGGCCCGTACGGGGATCGAACCCGCGACCTTGGCGTTATTAGCACCACGCTCTAACCAACTGAGCTAACCGGCCACACACATGGAGCGCGTTAATAAAACCCGAGAAAAACAAGGCCTGTGGACATTATGATTACCAAGATGTTATGTTAAACTCAACAATAACACATTCAAAGTATTGGAAAGGCATAATTAGAGGTCTCATCTTTATGAGGCAGTTTAGCAGTGTGAAGAAAGTGGCGAGGTGCGGGCTTGCGGTGACTTTCTCTCATTTAAAAAGCTGTGATTTGAATACTAAAAAGAAAAACATGTAAAATTACCAAGCATTCGGTGGACGTTTTAGAAATAAATTAACAAGAACTGTTGTCAGAAGTGGGGTTCGAGCCCACGCCTCCATGGAGACTGCGACCTGACCACAGCGCCTTAGACCGCTCGGCCATCCTGACTTACACCGACGACTTTGCACAACGCTGCAGCACACTGCTGAACCTCCCATGTCTGACGCTGCAGTAAATCACCTGGCGTGTGCGTGTACTTGTTCTTTTTCTGTTTATATTAAGGAGGGCGACAGGTTTTGTCGCATTTTGTATGGAATCACAAGGACACTCCTCTTACTGAAAGAAAATATACTGCAAACAGAGCGATCGCTTCACGGTTTGAATCAAAATCAGAACAGTCTGTTAGCAAATGAACTTCATCAAAAAACCACAAAGGCATTACATAAATGTTACAGATATATTTCGTAGACAGAACAGTTGTAACATATTTGAGTACATTTCTAAACAATCTGCTAATAACAGACATAATCTCAAAGCGCTATAATTTATTTTCAGATCTTATGAAAGACAAGTATGGTTGCGCATTATATCACAGAAAACAGGATAATCCTAGCGCTTCATTTAATCCCTCGGGTTGTACCATATGGAGATAGAAGATCCATTTGGATTCACATTGTAATAGTTTTTGATCGAGATTATCACGTCCTCGAGCTTGAAATATTTTTTGTATGCTGCGGTATTTCAGATCTGAAATGGAATGTTTGGCATCTACGAAATGTCTAGCTAGTGGTGAATGGATATCTTTTCTCCTAATTGAACTTTTATGCTTGCTCATCAATGCGCAATCGTCACTGTCTAGTAGTTTTACCAACATATTGCAAATGGCAAGGACAAAAAAACAAATAAATGACATGCGTTGAAGCACAGGTCATCACTTGTAAGACACTGTACTCTTTTTTCGTTGTATGGCTTGTAAAACGCAAACGCATTATCACAGGCGGCACAATTACGACATGGAAAATAATCCAGTAGATTTGTCCAGTACACCTAGATCTCTCGAACATGTCAATGAGTCAGCCCTTAATAAACACTGTCCGTGTTCATTTCTGTGTATATGACATTGTCTATAACCAATATCTGTTATGTAAGCGTATTGGTATGAAACCAATCGCAATTAATGCGATCCGTGTTTTCAGTCAGTTTGATAGTTTTAATCAATCATCGAAAAAGCAGCAGTGCTTTGCAACTGTAGTTCATCTTTCTTACGTTTTGGTAAGACACCCACTCAGAACGTGTCCGCTTCCTCCAGCCCCCTAAGGAACACTGGAGCGGTCATCAATAACAGCGAGCAGTTGGTCAAAAACAACACTCGCTGTCTTCTTCACGCTCAAAAACGAACACTCTCACTCTTCCTCGTGGGTAGCGAGCCCAAACACTTTCAAAACGCATTTCGCTAGCAAATCACTATAGAAATGATCCCTGAAAGTATTGTTTTATGGGCAAGTGGCCGACCGTCTCCCTCCAACTCTGAGTGGCACCGGTAGCTGTGCCGGTGACAAATAAACAGGAGCACTTTCATATAATGCAATTGCTGTAGCCCAGTGAGTTGTTACAATAACATTTCAAACTCATTCCAGACTGCAGGCGGTTAAAAGCTTAATTGGGTTCAATTTTTTGGTATGATTTAAAAAGTACGAGCCAGTTGCCTCATTTGCATTGCCTGCCTTCCTCCTTTGCACTGTGACGTCTATCAAACGTGTGCTTAAAATCTGATGAATACGATTCCCATTTGAACCGTAAATATTTTAATTATACGCATACAGTGTTCTGTTGGGCTCCGAGGGTGTTATCTAATAAAACAACGTAATCGGTGAGCGCGTTCGGCTTAACCAAAACGTTGCTGTTTCAAGCCCACGCAGGGACGAGGCATTCTTTTTGTCAATCGCCTTTCTGTCAAGCCAGTAAACCTGTATATAATAAGAAACATTCAACAGCTCGGAAACACCATAATAGAATCCAATGCGTTTACAAATGTGTTTTGAAACTGTTCATTTTTCACCCAAATGCGGTTCTCAAAAATTGTTTTGCCTACATTTTTCTATTGCTATTATTATTTTTTCCAGAGTAAGACGAAAAAGCAAACATCCATGAAATAGGTAAACACTGCTACAGCGCTTGAACTGTCTCAACAAACGTTCAGCTCTAAAACGTGTACATTGAAAGTCTATTAACATCTTTAACACAATCATGTGTGTTCCAATAGCGGCTATTCCACATGGTGATCAATAAAGTGAATGCTGGCTTTGTTCACATATTAGCAAGACGTTTTCAGGATTCACGCATATTCTGAACAAGCACACTAGAATATGGTAATGAAAGGACAGGAAAATAACAGGTTTATTGGCTTTGGTCTTGTATCGTCACCCTGACTACTGTCAGGTAAGGAAGTGGCATTAATCAAAACGTAATTATGTAAGGTTACCAATGCGCAAATACGAAGCATATTAAAACTTCTTCACAATCTTAAATCTTCCCACATGCATTTCAAACACTTACTGATAAGTACGGCCCTTTCCCAATGTAACTGCTTTGTTTGAACACCAAAGATGGCTTGGATATTTATGAAACCACGATACTATTGTTCCCACTTTCTTTAGAACTACCAAATGTGCGCTTCCCATGTCAGCCCTAGTGGCCTAATGGCTAAGGCCACTGGCCTCCTAAGCCAGGGATAGTGGGTTCGAGTCCCATCTGGGGTGGGGTTTTGTTATAAAATCGAACATAATTGTGTTATGTTTTATTGGCATGTGATATTTTGTAGATCTTGTTATCTGCTAAGTCCGCTCACGCTAGCCACAACGTGCTTGAGTGCTGTGGCAGCAGCCATGAAGCAAGTCAGTTTTTCAGTTGAAATCAAGATCTACTTTGTTTTTTGTGTATGGGTGGTTTGAAAAGATCACTTAAATTGTTACGTATTTTGAAATAAAGATGTATTCATTATTATGAACGTTGACAGAAAGGATATTGTATTTACATTTCCCACGTGTGCTTGCCTTGTATAAATCGATGGAGTTTCAACAAAGGCATTTGACTTCGGTTCATGTTAGCCTATACTGCCATCTGCAGCATTACCGCGGGTGTCTTTTACTTCTTTTGACAATAATATGGATCATTTCACAGTCCAATGTAAGAACATGTAGTCGTGGCCGAGTGGTTAAGGCGATGGACTAGAAATCCATTGGGGTTTCCCCGCGCAGGTTCGAATCCTGCCGACTACGTAAGCTTCTTTTTAATTGTATGTGTTCATTCCTAATACATGTTTAAAGATGAGGAATCTGAAATATTACTGGTTCTACTTCATATCGCACCGGTTCATTTAGTTAAAGAATGTTCATTTGGCACCATTCCAAATGCTGTGGTTTCTTTAAAGAAGAAAAGTCATGGCCCGTACGGGGATCGAACCCGCGACCTTGGCGTTATTAGCACCACGCTCTAACCAACTGAGCTAACCGGCCACACACATGGAGCGCGTTAATAAAACCCGAGAAAAACAAGGCCTGCGGACATTATGATTACCAAGATGTTATGTTAAACTCAACAATAACACATTCAAAGTATTGGAAAGGCATAATTAGAGGTCTCATCTTTATGAGGCAGTTTAGCAGTGTGAAGAAAGTGGCGAGGTGCGGGCTTGCGGTGACTTTCTCTCATTTAAAAAGCTGTGATTTGAATACTAAAAAGAAAAACATGTAAAATTACCAAGCATTCGGTGGACGTTTTAGAAATAAATTAACAAGAACTGTTGTCAGAAGTGGGGTTCGAGCCCACGCCTCCATGGAGACTGCGAACTGACCACAGCGCCTTAGACCGCTCGGCCATCCTGACTTACACCGACGACTTTGCACAACGCTGCAGCACACTGCTGAACCTCCCATGTCTGACGCTGCAGTAAATCACCTGGCGTGTGCGTGTACTTGTTCTTTTTCTGTTTATATTAAGGAGGGCGACAGGTTTTGTCGCATTTTGTATGGAATCACAAGGACACTCCTCTTACTGAAAGAAAATATACTGCAAACAGAGCGATCGCTTCACGGTTTGAATCAAAATCAGAACAGTCTGTTAGCAAATGAACTTCATCAAAAAACCACAAAGGCATTACATAAATGTTACAGATATATTTCGTAGACAGAACAGTTGTAACATATTTGAGTACATTTCTAAACAATCTGCTAATAACAGACATAATCTCAAAGCGCTATAATTTATTTTCAGATCTTATGAAAGACAAGTATGGTTGCGCATTATATCACAGAAAACAGGATAATCCTAGCGCTTCATTTAATCCCTCGGGTTGTACCATATGGAGATAGAAGATCCATTTGGATTCACATTGTAATAGTTTTTGATCGAGATTATCACGTCCTCGAGCTTGAAATATTTTTTGTATGCTGCGGTATTTCAGATCTGAAATGGAATGTTTGGCATCTACGAAATGTCTAGCTAGTGGTGAATGGATATCTTTTCTCCTAATTGAACTTTTATGCTTGCTCATCAATGCGCAATCGTCACTGTCTAGTAGTTTTACCAACATATTGCAAATGGCAAGGACAAAAAAACAAATAAATGACATGCGTTGAAGCACAGGTCATCACTTGTAAGACACTGTACTCTTTTTTCGTTGTATGGCTTGTAAAACGCAAACGCATTATCACAGGCGGCACAATTACGACATGGAAAATAATCCAGTAGATTTGTCCAGTACACCTAGATCTCTCGAACATGTCAATGAGTCAGCCCTTAATAAACACTGTCCGTGTTCATTTCTGTGTATATGACATTGTCTATAACCAATATCTGTTATGTAAGCGTATTGGTATGAAACCAATCGCAATTAATGCGATCCGTGTTTTCAGTCAGTTTGATAGTTTTAATCAATCATCGAAAAAGCAGCAGTGCTTTGCAACTGTAGTTCATCTTTCTTACGTTTTGGTAAGACACCCACTCAGAACGTGTCCGCTTCCTCAGCCCCCTAAGGAACACTGGAGCGGTCATCAATAACAGCGAGCAGTTGGTCAAAAACAACACTCGCTGTCTTCTTCACGCTCAAAAACGAACACTCTCACTCTTCCTCGTGGGTAGCGAGCCCAAACACTTTCAAAACGCATTTCGCTAGCAAATCACTATAGAAATGATCCCTGAAAGTATTGTTTTATGGGCAAGTGGCCGACCGTCTCCCTCCAACTCTGAGTGGCACCGGTAGCTGTGCCGGTGACAAATAAACAGGAGCACTTTCATATAATGCAATTGCTGTAGCCCAGTGAGTTGTTACAATAACATTTCAAACTCATTCCAGACTGCAGGCGGTTAAAAGCTTAATTGGGTTCAATTTTTTGGTATGATTTAAAAAGTACGAGCCAGTTGCCTCATTTGCATTGCCTGCCTTCCTCCTTTGCACTGTGACGTCTATCAAATGTGTGCTTAAAATCTGATGAATACGATTCCCATTTGAACCGTAAATATTTTAATTATACGCATACAGTGTTCTGTTGGGCTCCGAGGGTGTTATCTAATAAAACAACGTAATCGGTGAGCGCGTTCGGCTTAACCAAAACGTTGCTGTTTCAAGCCCACGCAGGGACGAGGCATTCTTTTTGTCAATCGCCTTTCTGTCAAGCCAGTAAACCTGTATATAATAAGAAACATTCAACAGCTCGGAAACACCATAATAGAATCCAATGCGTTTACAAATGTGTTTTGAAACTGTTCATTTTTCACCCAAATGCGGTTCTCAAAAATTGTTTTGCCTACATTTTTCTATTGCTATTATTATTTTTTCCAGAGTAAGACGAAAAAGCAAACATCATGAAATAGGTAAACACTGCTACAGCGCTTGAACTGTCTCAACAAACGTTCAGCTCTAAAACGTGTACATTGAAAGTCTATTAACATCTTTAACACAATCATGTGTGTTCCAATAGCGGCTATTCCACATGGTGATCAATAAAGTGAATGCTGGCTTTGTTCACATATTAGCAAGACGTTTTCAGGATTCACGCATATTCTGAACAAGCACACTAGAATATGGTAATGAAAGGACAGGAAAATAACAGGTTTATTGGCTTTGGTCTTGTATCGTCACCCTGACTACTGTCAGGTAAGGAAGTGGCATTAATCAAAACGTAATTATGTAAGGTTACCAATGCGCAAATACGAAGCATATTAAAACTTCTTCACAATCTTAAATCTTCCCACATGCATTTCAAACACTTACTGATAAGTACGGCCCTTTCCCAATGTAACTGCTTTGTTTGAACACCAAAGATGGCTTGGATATTTATGAAACCACGATACTATTGTTCCCACTTTCTTTAGAACTACCAAATGTGCGCTTCCCATGTCAGCCCTAGTGGCCTAATGGCTAAGGCCACTGGCCTCCTAAGCCAGGGATAGTGGGTTCGAGTCCCATCTGGGGTGGGGTTTTGTTATAAAATCGAACATAATTGTGTTATGTTTTATTGGCATGTGATATTTTGTAGATCTTGTTATCTGCTAAGTCCGCTCACGCTAGCCACAACGTGCTTGAGTGCTGTGGCAGCAGCCATGAAGCAAGTCAGTTTTTCAGTTGAAATCAAGATCTACTTTGTTTTTTGTGTATGGGTGGTTTGAAAAGATCACTTAAATTGTTACGTATTTTGAAATAAAGATGTATTCATTATTATGAACGTTGACAGAAAGGATATTGTATTTACATTTCCCACGTGTGCTTGCCTTGTATAAATCGATGGAGTTTCAACAAAGGCATTTGACTTCGGTTCATGTTAGCCTATACTGCCATCTGCAGCATTACCGCGGGTGTCTTTTACTTCTTTTGACAATAATATGGATCATTTCACAGTCCAATGTAAGAACATGTAGTCGTGGCGAGTGGTTAAGGCGATGGACTAGAAATCCATTGGGGTTTCCCCGCGCAGGTTCGAATCCTGCCGACTACGTAAGCTTTCTTTTTAATTGTATGTGTTCATTCCTAATACATGTTTAAAGATGAGGAATTTGAAATATTACTGGTTCTACTTCATATCGCACCGGTTCATTTTGTTAAAGAATGTTCATTTTGGCACCATTCCAAATGCTGTGGTTTCTTTAAAGAAGAAAAGTCATGGCCCGTACGGGGATCGAACCCGCGACCTTGGCGTTATTAGCACCACGCTCTAACCAACTGAGCTAACCGGCCACACACATGGAGCGCGTTAATAAAACCCGAGAAAAACAAGGCCTGCGGACATTATGATTACCAAGATGTTATGTTAAACTCAACAATAACACATTCAAAGTATTGGAAAGGCATAATTAGAGGTCTCATCTTTATGAGGCAGTTTAGCAGTGTGAAGAAAGTGGCGAGGTGCGGGCTTGCGGTGACTTTCTCTCATTTAAAAAGCTGTGATTTGAATACTAAAAAGAAAAACATGTAAAATTACCAAGCATTCGGTGGACGTTTTAGAAATAAATTAACAAGAACTGTTGTCAGAAGTGGGGTTCGAGCCCACGCCTCCATGGAGACTGCGACCTGACCACAGCGCCTTAGACCGCTCGGCCATCCTGACTTACACCGACGACTTTGCACAACGCTGCAGCACACTGCTGAACCTCCCATGTCTGACGCTGCAGTAAATCACCTGGCGTGTGCGTGTACTTGTTCTTTTTCTGTTTATATTAAGGAGGGCGACAGGTTTTGTCGCATTTTGTATGGAATCACAAGGACACTCCTCTTACTGAAAGAAAATATACTGCAAACAGAGCGATCGCTTCACGGTTTGAATCAAAATCAGAACAGTCTGTTAGCAAATGAACTTCATCAAAAAACCACAAAGGCATTACATAAATGTTACAGATATATTTCGTAGACAGAACAGTTGTAACATATTTGAGTACATTTCTAAACAATCTGCTAATAACAGACATAATCTCAAAGCGCTATAATTTATTTTCAGATCTTATGAAAGACAAGTATGGTTGCGCATTATATCACAGAAAACAGGATAATCCTAGCGCTGCGCTTCATTTAATCCCTCGGGTTGTACCATATGGAGATAGAAGATCCATTTGGATTCACATTGTAATAGTTTTTGATCGAGATTATCACGTCCTCGAGCTTGAAATATTTTTTGTATGCTGCGGTATTTCAGATCTGAAATGGAATGTTTGGCATCTACGAAATGTCTAGCTAGTGGTGAATGGATATCTTTTCTCCTAATTGAACTTTTATGCTTGCTCATCAATGCGCAATCGTCACTGTCTAGTAGTTTTACCAACATATTGCAAATGGCAAGGACAAAAAAACAAATAAATGACATGCGTTGAAGCACAGGTCATCACTTGTAAGACACTGTACTCTTTTTTCGTTGTATGGCTTGTAAAACGCAAACGCATTATCACAGGCGGCACAATTACGACATGGAAAATAATCCAGTAGATTTGTCCAGTACACCTAGATCTCTCGAACATGTCAATGAGTCAGCCCTTAATAAACACTGTCCGTGTTCATTTCTGTGTATATGACATTGTCTATAACCAATATCTGTTATGTAAGCGTATTGGTATGAAACCAATCGCAATTAATGCGATCCGTGTTTTCAGTCAGTTTGATAGTTTTAATCAATCATCGAAAAAGCAGCAGTGCTTTGCAACTGTAGTTCATCTTTCTTACGTTTTGGTAAGACACCCACTCAGAACGTGTCCGCTTCCTCCAGCCCCCTAAGGAACACTGGAGCGGTCATCAATAACAGCGAGCAGTTGGTCAAAAACAACACTCGCTGTCTTCTTCACGCTCAAAAACGAACACTCTCACTCTTCCTCGTGGGTAGCGAGCCCAAACACTTTCAAAACGCATTTCGCTAGCAAATCACTATAGAAATGATCCCTGAAAGTATTGTTTTATGGGCAAGTGGCCGACCGTCTCCCTCCAACTCTGAGTGGCACCGGTAGCTGTGCCGGTGACAAATAAACAGGAGCACTTTCATATAATGCAATTGCTGTAGCCCAGTGAGTTGTTACAATAACATTTCAAACTCATTCCAGACTGCAGGCGGTTAAAAGCTTAATTGGGTTCAATTTTTTGGTATGATTTAAAAAGTACGAGCCAGTTGCCTCATTTGCATTGCCTGCCTTCCTCCTTTGCACTGTGACGTCTATCAAACGTGTGCTTAAAATCTGATGAATACGATTCCCATTTGAACCGTAAATATTTTAATTATACGCATACAGTGTTCTGTTGGGCTCCGAGGGTGTTATCTAATAAAACAACGTAATCGGTGAGCGCGTTCGGCTTAACCAAAACGTTGCTGTTTCAAGCCCACGCAGGGACGAGGCATTCTTTTTGTCAATCGCCTTTCTGTCAAGCCAGTAAACCTGTATATAATAAGAAACATTCAACAGCTCGGAAACACCATAATAGAATCCAATGCGTTTACAAATGTGTTTTGAAACTGTTCATTTTTCACCCAAATGCGGTTCTCAAAAATTGTTTTGCCTACATTTTTCTATTGCTATTATTATTTTTTCCAGAGTAAGACGAAAAAGCAAACATCCATGAAATAGGTAAACACTGCTACAGCGCTTGAACTGTCTCAACAAACGTTCAGCTCTAAAACGTGTACATTGAAAGTCTATTAACATCTTTAACACAATCATGTGTGTTCCAATAGCGGCTATTCCACATGGTGATCAATAAAGTGAATGCTGGCTTTGTTCACATATTAGCAAGACGTTTTCAGGATTCACGCATATTCTGAACAAGCACACTAGAATATGGTAATGAAAGGACAGGAAAATAACAGGTTTATTGGCTTTGGTCTTGTATCGTCACCCTGACTACTGTCAGGTAAGGAAGTGGCATTAATCAAAACGTAATTATGTAAGGTTACCAATGCGCAAATACGAAGCATATTAAAACTTCTTCACAATCTTAAATCTTCCCACATGCATTTCAAACACTTACTGATAAGTACGGCCCTTTCCCAATGTAACTGCTTTGTTTGAACACCAAAGATGGCTTGGATATTTATGAAACCACGATACTATTGTTCCCACTTTCTTTAGAACTACCAAATGTGCGCTTCCCATGTCAGCCCTAGTGGCCTAATGGCTAAGGCCACTGGCCTCCTAAGCCAGGGATAGTGGGTTCGAGTCCCATCTGGGGTGGGGTTTTGTTATAAAATCGAACATAATTGTGTTATGTTTTATTGGCATGTGATATTTTGTAGATCTTGTTATCTGCTAAGTCCGCTCACGCTAGCCACAACGTGCTTGAGTGCTGTGGCAGCAGCCATGAAGCAAGTCAGTTTTTCAGTTGAAATCAAGATCTACTTTGTTTTTTGTGTATGGGTGGTTTGAAAAGATCACTTAAATTGTTACGTATTTTGAAATAAAGATGTATTCATTATTATGAACGTTGACAGAAAGGATATTGTATTTACATTTCCCACGTGTGCTTGCCTTGTATAAATCGATGGAGTTTCAACAAAGGCATTTGACTTCGGTTCATGTTAGCCTATACTGCCATCTGCAGCATTACCGCGGGTGTCTTTTACTTCTTTTGACAATAATATGGATCATTTCACAGTCCAATGTAAGAACATGTAGTCGTGGCCGAGTGGTTAAGGCGATGGACTAGAAATCCATTGGGTTTCCCCGCGCAGGTTCGAATCCTGCCGACTACGTAAGCTTTCTTTTTAATTGTATGTGTTCATTCCTAATACATGTTTAAAGATGAGGAATCTGAAATATTACTGGTTCTACTTCATATCGCACCGGTTCATTTAGTTAAAGAATGTTCATTTTGGCACCATTCCAAATGCTGTGGTTTCTTTAAAGAAGAAAAGTCATGGCCGTACGGGGATCGAACCCGCGACCTTGGCGTTATTAGCACCACGCTCTAACCAACTGAGCTAACCGGCCACACACATGGAGCGCGTTAATAAAACCCGAGAAAAACAAGGCCTGCGGACATTATGATTACCAAGATGTTATGTTAAACTCAACAATAACACATTCAAAGTATTGGAAAGGCATAATTAGAGGTCTCATCTTTATGAGGCAGTTTAGCAGTGTGAAGAAAGTGGCGAGGTGCGGGCTTGCGGTGACTTTCTCTCATTTAAAAAGCTGTGATTTGAATACTAAAAAGAAAAACATGTAAAATTACCAAGCATTCGGTGGACGTTTTAGAAATAAATTAACAAGAACTGTTGTCAGAAGTGGGGTTCGAGCCCACGCCTCCATGGAGACTGCGAACTGACCACAGCGCCTTAGACCGCTCGGCCATCCTGACTTACACCGACGACTTTGCACAACGCTGCAGCACACTGCTGAACCTCCCATGTCTGACGCTGCAGTAAATCACCTGGCGTGTGCGTGTACTTGTTCTTTTTCTGTTTATATTAAGGAGGGCGACAGGTTTTGTCGCATTTTGTATGGAATCACAAGGACACTCCTCTTACTGAAAGAAAATATACTGCAAACAGAGCGATCGCTTCACGGTTTGAATCAAAATCAGAACAGTCTGTTAGCAAATGAACTTCATCAAAAAACCACAAAGGCATTACATAAATGTTACAGATATATTTCGTAGACAGAACAGTTGTAACATATTTGAGTACATTTCTAAACAATCTGCTAATAACAGACATAATCTCAAAGCGCTATAATTTATTTTCAGATCTTATGAAAGACAAGTATGGTTGCGCATTATATCACAGAAAACAGGATAATCCTAGCGCTTCATTTAATCCCTCGGGTTGTACCATATGGAGATAGAAGATCCATTTGGATTCACATTGTAATAGTTTTTGATCGAGATTATCACGTCCTCGAGCTTGAAATATTTTTTGTATGCTGCGGTATTTCAGATCTGAAATGGAATGTTTGGCATCTACGAAATGTCTAGCTAGTGGTGAATGGATATCTTTTCTCCTAATTGAACTTTTATGCTTGCTCATCAATGCGCAATCGTCACTGTCTAGTAGTTTTACCAACATATTGCAAATGGCAAGGACAAAAAAACAAATAAATGACATGCGTTGAAGCACAGGTCATCACTTGTAAGACACTGTACTCTTTTTTCGTTGTATGGCTTGTAAAACGCAAACGCATTATCACAGGCGGCACAATTACGACATGGAAAATAATCCAGTAGATTTGTCCAGTACACCTAGATCTCTCGAACATGTCAATGAGTCAGCCCTTAATAAACACTGTCCGTGTTCATTTCTGTGTATATGACATTGTCTATAACCAATATCTGTTATGTAAGCGTATTGGTATGAAACCAATCGCAATTAATGCGATCCGTGTTTTCAGTCAGTTTGATAGTTTTAATCAATCATCGAAAAAGCAGCAGTGCTTTGCAACTGTAGTTCATCTTTCTTACGTTTTGGTAAGACACCCACTCAGAACGTGTCCGCTTCCTCCAGCCCCCTAAGGAACACTGGAGCGGTCATCAATAACAGCGAGCAGTTGGTCAAAAACAACACTCGCTGTCTTCTTCACGCTCAAAAACGAACACTCTCACTCTTCCTCGTGGGTAGCGAGCCCAAACACTTTCAAAACGCATTTCGCTAGCAAATCACTATAGAAATGATCCCTGAAAGTATTGTTTTATGGGCAAGTGGCCGACCGTCTCCCTCCAACTCTGAGTGGCACCGGTAGCTGTGCCGGTGACAAATAAACAGGAGCACTTTCATATAATGCAATTGCTGTAGCCCAGTGAGTTGTTACAATAACATTTCAAACTCATTCCAGACTGCAGGCGGTTAAAAGCTTAATTGGGTTCAATTTTTTGGTATGATTTAAAAAGTACGAGCCAGTTGCCTCATTTGCATTGCCTGCCTTCCTCCTTTGCACTGTGACGTCTATCAAACGTGTGCTTAAAATCTGATGAATACGATTCCCATTTGAACCGTAAATATTTTAATTATACGCATACAGTGTTCTGTTGGGCTCCGAGGGTGTTATCTAATAAAACAACGTAATCGGTGAGCGCGTTCGGCTTAACCAAAACGTTGCTGTTTCAAGCCCACGCAG